>NW_020897693.1:1533239-1757690 GCF_003984885.1 Neopelma chrysocephalum
CCCCCCGCCGTGAGGGGGAAAAGCGGCTCCTGCGCGGCCGCTCCGCGTCCGGAACACGGAGGGCGCAAACCAGCCTGGCTTCCAACCAGCCCGAACCGCCGAACCCCGCCGACGCCGGGCAAAAACAACCACGGCCTCCGTAACGGCGAGCCCGGAGGTGCCGGTTCGCACCGAGCCGCCGCTGCACTTTGACGCGCCCGGGAGCCAAAATCCGGAGGGAGGGCCCCGAGCGGCGCTACTTGTGCGGTGCCACAGAGTCACAGAGCCATCACGGCTGGGAAAAGGGCATTTAATATCATCACCCAGCGCTGCCGCTGCCACCCCTAAACCACCAAACCGAATGTCAATGTCACCAGATTGTTATTGACGAAAATAATTGCGCTCCACTTGCCTCACGGTTTGTTGCCAAAGAGCGCTCCGGAGCAACGTGATGCCGCGATGCCAGTGGTGCCGTGCCCCGCCACCATATGCCTTTGGTTTCACAACTAAATATTGCACAGAGTGACACGCATCACCTCAACAGAAAAAAAAAAGAAAAAGGCATTCAGAAGTTAGCAAACACCCAATATAAGCTTATGCAACCAGTGTTAATTCAGATTACTGTATATATAAGGTGTTATGTGAGAATTGTTGTAAGCACAGTCTGCTTATGCAAGTGCATGTTGGTTTTTCCAAATGGCTTCTGCCTGATCCAGGCTGTGAGAATGGGAGCTGTGCGCCATAGCAACTCAATAATTGTTTTATCTTTACTTTTACATGTGTATTCTCATGATTTATCTACTCCATACTAGTTAAGCCTGCTACTTAAGTACTTCTTAACAGAGTACTTAATATCACATAACTGTAAACTCTTTATCATAACTGTTTAGAGGACAGTTTTTCACAGACTATTCCTTGGAAAATACCTGCCCACTGAAGCAGAGACATTATCTGATCATCAGCCACATAGGAAAACCAACTCAGGCAGTGCAAAGACTTGAGTCCGAATCTCCCACATTTCTGCTGAAAGGTTTTCCTACTTTGTTGTCCGCTATTACACACCAAGGTTCCTTTTTTTGTTCTGCTGAAATCCTGACATGTTGTAGGCCATACTGACCATAGGGATGAGGCATTTCTGTTTCAGATTCCTTAGCATGGAAGAGTCCATTGCAGCAGAGAGATGAAGATGCAGAATTGCAGTCACTGCACAGGAACTCTTATGAAAGTTTATTTTTAAAAAATCTCGAGTTGGTATATGCAAATTAAAGTTTCTCGGATCATTACAGCGATTAAATTTAGGTGCATTTTTCGGAAGTCACTTGGTAAAATGTGTCTGTGACACCAAATAGAAGTCACAGGGAAGATCCTAGCAATACATCACTGTGGGCACAGCAGTGTAGTTTGTCCAGTCTCATTTTTGAAAATAGCTAAAAATTGATAAGGCTTTAAACTTGTCTGTAATACATATTGTATTCTCTGATCATTGTCATAGTTCATTAATGATGTTATAACGCAGTGACAGTGGATAAGCTGATGCATTCAGTACAAATGGCTGTTCTATAATAACAATTAAGTAGTTTTGGTCTCAGAATTTTAAACCCAATTTCCTGGAAGAACAGGCGAAAAAGGTAAGTTATCAAGCATGTACTGTGTAGGCTGAAAATATCTAATCCACGTGATCTCTATCTGAGTGGTAAAGTACAGCACAAAAGTCCCAGACTTTCTTAATTTTTATGGATTCTATGCCCTCCATACCTCTGAAGGAAAGATCACCAAGCCATCATCATACATCAAATATGTGCATTACCACAAACTGAATTAATGGCAGCACAGCAAAGTACGACAGAATTACTTCAGATGCCATCAGAGCACAAAATAAATATCAGATGTTCAGAGCACACTGTTGTTGGTTTGTGTTGATCACCAGTGCAATTTACAGCTCTTTCAGTGAGCTCAAAACACCAACACGCTGCAATGTGCTTTTATCCAGACACTGTCTGGATCAGTCTCATAGTGCACTAGGACAAAATGTCTTGATAGAGCAGAGTACCACAGGGATACAGCAGGAGTTCACAGTGCTCTAAAACTCCTTTAGGATCTCAAAAGCCTCAGAAATTGTGGGAATCCTTTGAGAGATAATGATCTGATTTTTTTTTTCCGGACTTTTAAAGTCACAATTAATTAATCCCTCCTAAATTATTAACATCAGGAAAACATCATAGTGACATAGTGTCATGATGTACTTGCATTTTAATGTAGTGACATATGGTTACTTCTCAAAGAACCTACCAAACTGGTTATTCAAGGTAGCATTGTGAATTTTTCATCACAGGGAAGAAAAGATATCAACACAAATGTGGCCTAGCCTGTGAATGCTGAATAAATTATCAAAAAAATCCCAAACCCACAATATAGTTTTTATTAGCTAATATTAAAAAAAAAAAAAAAGTATTTGAAACTCTATTACCCAGCACAAAGAGGTAGTGCAACACAAGGTTATAGAAGTCTATAGGTAAACAAGTGCAAGTGCCTGCAGGGCTAAATCTTAGTTTGTTATCCATGAGAGTACAAACCAAATACCTATATGTTCACTATCAGGAAAAAAAAAATAATAAAAAGGAGAGAGAAAAATCCAGTTTGTATCTTTAAACTGATGAATGTTTTTAAGCAGTATTAGAAAGCTATTTCATTCACAGGAACCTTCCAGAGGTTTCTGGATTGCTTCATTACATCTCTCCAATTTTAAGCAAGGCAAACCGTTGTCACAACTTTCTGCCTTTTATTGACCAATTTATAGAAATGTTTGATTTTGCATCCACTGCCCCCAGTCTCCCTGCTTTGGAGGCTGAAACAAGTGTCTCTGGCAAAAGTGTGAGAGGACAAGTGCCAGGCCAAAACCATGAGGGATCACTAGAAATTACAGCCATGCTACAGGAGCCCAGTGTTTGTACAGAAACTTTGTTTCTCTGTGCGTAACTTCATCACTGTATACCTATATATATACTGTATACCTATATATATACTGTATGCCTATATATATACTGTATACCTCAGAAACAGAACTGTTTTTATGCAAATGATACTTGTGTTTCCTCGTTTCAGTCAGCCACGGACACATTAGGAAGGGTGCAGTGTTCTGCATAAACCGAGGCATGTATTTACCACGATCTTGTGAAGGCTTTATGGATGCTCGCTTCGATTTCTTGCTAAATGCAACCCATCTAATTAAAAGATTCGTCAAGGGAAATGTCTCTTTCTGTGCTGCCACAGGCAGTTTCTGTTCACCAAACTAAGACTCCCATAACGTTTCATTTGTGCCCGTGCTGGTGGGGGTTAGCAGCCATATCGAAAGAAAGTGTTTATAAGGGATGCATTTGTGGTGTAATGAGCACTAACAGCTCTTGTCCCCAAGCTACGGTGCATTCCAGACACAGTAATATAGGCTGGAATTTGCAGACTTACTGCTGTACAGGACGTGTGGTGTGACAGATACAGTTCTACAGAAGCTCAGAACCAGCCTTTGTATAAGCAGTAACCAATACAGTTAAAGCTTATTTGTTTTCTAATTTGAGGTACTACAGTTCAAAGAAAAAGGTCGGATCAAAACTAGTTAAACCAGTTTAGGAAAAGTCCAGGAACTTATTTTTAGCTGTGTATTAAAGCTAGTTAGTATATTTAAAGATATCTTTGGATTCAAAACAGAGTAAACACCTCATGAGAGGAAACTTGTGATTTTGCTCTCCAAAGAGCTGATACAGTTTTTTTGTCAAGTGACCCTTTTGCCTTTCCTAATGAATTAACTGATTGAGCCTACTTATTTAGTGATCTGAGTGGGGTTTAAATTTAATCCTGAATATATTTAATGCATATCAGCATAGAGATGGGATGAGTAACAAGTATATTGTTTTCAATTGAATGCAATCTGCTACCTTTTGTATGTTTTCCATTCTAATGTGCTAATTCTTTGTTTTTTGGGGGAGCAAGTGTTAGGATTACAATGCATATTCAGTAAAGACTACTAAATCATAGATTGGAATGGAGATTGTCCAGTCCACCCTCCTATGGAAGGTTCATCAGGGCTGTGTCCAGCCAGGCTTTGAGCATCCAAGGACAGACACTACTCCAGGCAACCTGTGCCAGTGTTTGACCTCCTTCAAACAAAGGCTTTTTTCTTTTGTTTAAATGGAAATTTTGTATTTTTCTTTGCAGCCTCTTGTCCTATTGCTGGACACTACTGAGAAAAGTCTATCTCTGTTTTCTCCTGCCCAGGTATTACACACACTGGTGACATCCCCACGAGCCTTCTCTCCTCCAGGCCAAACAGCCCCAGCACTCTCAGCCTGCCCTTGCAGAGCAGATGCTGCAGTCACTTGATCAGTTCTGTGGCCCTTCAGTGGACTCACTCCAGTGTGTCCCAGTCTTTCTTGTACTGGGAGCCCAGAAATGTCTCACCAGTGCTGAGTAGAGGGGAAGCATCAACTCCCTCGACCTGCTGGCAATGCTCTTCCTAAATCAGTCCAGGAGGCTGTTGGCCTTCTTTCCATGAGGGCACGTTGCTGGCTCACAGTCAATGTGCTGACCACCCAGATCCCCAAGGCCTTTCCCACAAAGCTGCTTTCCACCTGCCTGGTCCCCAGTCTGTCCCGGTGCATCGAGTTTTTGCTTCCCAGTGGAGGGAGGAACATTTCCCTTTGTTGAAATTTATAAGGTTCCTGTTGACTGATTGTTATCTTTTCCTGCATGACTACACACAAACATTAGTTCTCCTCTTGCATTCTTGCCACGTCACTTAAAAGCAGCAAAAATACCTGTTGTGAGATTACCTATGAAACTTCATTTCATTCTCCTTATTTTGAAAAAACTAATTAAAACACCTCTTAATTATACTGGCTACTGTGCCAAGTCCTGTCAGCTTAATATTAGTGGTATTTATGTTTGATATTTTCTCTCTTCTTTTTTACTGAAATTTTCTGGTGTAGTTACCTTTTGGCACATCAATACATTTAATTATTATTTAGTACCTTGAATATATCGATAAACCTGTGGGTGACAGAAACAGTTGCTAGGAATGGCTGAGTGAGGAGTGCTGAAGGGTGCAGTGATCCTTTAGAGGAACGACGGAAGTTTAGTTACAGCCCGATCATGTGAGGCTTGGGTCACCACATCATGTGGCAGGCTGGGTCATATGATTAAAATAAAACAGCTTAGTTAGGGGCAAATTTTTGTACAGGATAGACTTGTTGAAAGAAAGCAGATATTAAAGATATGAAAGTTTTTGCTCAATTAGGAACAGCAGCCTGGCTGGAAGAAGTCATAAGACAGGTAGCCTTGTTAGGGACAGAGGATTAAAGGAAGCCTAATGGGCTTTTGGTGCCCAGCTCTCCCAGGCACTTGGTCACAGAAGTAAAATGACTGTGTTCGATTTTTAACACAGCTGTACTTTGCTTCTTCTAACCTTCCTTTAATTGTCCTCTAATTTTCAGTCTAAATGCATTTACCAATATACACCTTTGTTTCTCTGCCAGCACTTGCCTTTTCAGCCAACAAACTGTTCCTGCAGTGATACATTTGTAGAGAGCAACCTTATCCCGTTTCAGCTTTCATTTTACCAGGCTAGAAAAGCCATGTTCCATCTAAAGAATCTCTTCTGTAGAGAATCTCTTCTTATCCATTCCAGAACCCCATCTTTGCATGTTTTTCAGATTTAATTCATAATTTTATACAATATTCCAGATGAAGTTTCGCTGAGATCTTACACAGCAAAAAAATTTTCATACCTTTGCTGAAAACAGATCTCTTGATGGCAGCTTAGGCCTATATTTGTTTTTCTCATAACTACCTTATGTCAGCAGTTCATAAGAAGTGTGAATTTGATGAGTATATTTTGGTTTCCTCCTCTGTCATGTCAAGCTATAGAGGTTCTAGCACAAAGTGGTGTTATTTGTTCCCAAGCAGAAAACTACACATTTGTATTTAAATGAAATTTCTTCTCATTTCTGTTAGTCTAGGCTACAGGCTCTTTTAATATTAATTCTAATTGGTAGTCATTAATTATTTGTGTTGATGGTGTTTCTTCACTTTTTCAGCGAATTTTCATTACCACGTATCCACATGTCAGCATTCCTTGTAGCTATTTCCTTTCATGTCAGCTCATTTCATGCTTCACTTTGCCTCTTTATTTTATTTATTAGTTTTCCATATCAAAATGTTTAAATATTCCTACTTCTTTTGCTTAGTAACTACATAATATACCCCAAGTTTTGGTACCTTTGGATTCCTGGTCAGTTCTTCCTTCTATTTCTGTTTTAGTTATGCTTTTCTTGCATAAGCTTTATGATTTGTTCTCAAGGACTGATGACACACAATCACATCTAGCTCACATAAACAAGGGCAATAATTTCTCCATCTGTGTAACTATACAAGCTACACAAGTTTGTAATTGCTCACAACGATTACTTCACGATTTTTGCTATTGTTCTATTAAGCAGTTTAATAATATCCTTTACTATAAGCAGAACAACCTGCCCCAATGGTATTTGCTCCAAAGAATTTCTCCTGAGCCTAGCATTTCTGATTTTGTAGGCTCAAAGTATTTAATATATTTCTCATGTTTACTCTCTTCAAAAAAAAAAGCCATTTCATGCTTTCATCTGTGAAACAATCTCTTCCTCAGACACATAATCAATTGCTGTTTCAAAAGTTTGCAGTTTGTCGGTGTTTATTGTACCTTTAATTGGTAATGTTGCATTACATTGATTGCAACTTGACATGACAGGGGCAGATCAGAAGCCTGAAGCAATCAGTGTTGAGGGCCCTCTTTATCAAAGGAAAGTGCAAAAGTGAGAACAGGGCACTGTTCTGTTGCTTCACGTCTCTCTCCATCCCCACAGTGACCAGGTTCTCACGAATGGGACAAAGTTATTCCTGCCTTTACCTGATGACAGGAATGGGTGAAATCAAGCCTTGAAGATGATGATTCATCTCATAGTGATAAGTTACCTCCATGTCATTGCTGGCAGGGTGACCTGTGAGACTGCGCGTGCTGAGAAGTCTCCTGTGGATGTCTGCAGCAGGGCATTCCAGAATATTAGGAGACAACTGCAAAAGAGGAGAAAGAGAGCAGAGAATTGGGATCCCTTATTTTTTGTAGCCTGCACTGAGTGAAAAGTGGGTTGAAAAACAGTCCTGCTTGTTCAGTTGGTCCCAAGGATAGTTACTGGGTGAGACCTTTGAGTGCAGACACGGTACATTGTGACTGGTGGCCACCAACTTGCTCATGCAATGCTGCTGCCTGTGCAAACTGTCTGCTGGAATAGCTCAGAGAGCTGTGGTTTTGTTATCAGGTATGTTGTATTTTACTTCTCCACGGCTCTGAACTAATTGCTGTTGCTAATTGCCCCACGTTTTCCACCCTAGAGATATCTTCAAAAAGTATTACACTTATTTTGGTTTTAGTCATATGTGCTGGTACAAGGAGCTGCTGGTGCTGGTTGTGGTGGGGAGAAAGTTAAAGACATATCCCTTGCAGAGTTTTCTGTGGGATTAGGAATAGGATACCCAGAGCAATGCTGGAAGGTACAGACTCTTCCAACATTTTCCCATGTGGTGACCATGGGAAGGAGAGCACAGCAGCCCAGATAAGCTGCCAGACTGGTAGGGTGCTCCCACCTGAGGCTGCCTCCAAGGTCTCTGTAATTGCTGCATCTGTTGTGTGACCCCAAAGGGCAGTGGCTGGTATTCAAGAACTCTGGCTTTGTTCATTTATGGACACAACAGTCCCCTCAAACCCAACAGTTGTTGGGAGTTTAGGAACCCTCTGATGCTGCCATGGGGTAATCCGGCTACCCAAGAAACATGTGGCTTTCTCTTGATGCAGATTCACAAAGAGTGTCATTTTCTTAAGGCTCCAGGTTGCACCTCTCTGAAATTTCTCTGAACTTGGAAAGGTAGCTGTCAACATGGCAAAAGCAAGTGCATAAAGAGCCAAAAAAAGAAAGGTAATTAAAGAAGGGGAGGAGGGGGGAAGGCAACAGAAAGTAGGGCAGGGAAGGATTTCAAACATGAAGATGTGTAGATGGATGAAGAGCTGGCCATCAAGAGCAAACAGAGTTGTTAAAATGACTCTTGGATCAACTTGTGATGTGCCTTTGACTTTTCAGACAGTGGAGATGGAGAAGGTGTTTAGAAAAGCCACCAGGCATGGCAATGGGGAATCATGTAAGCTTTTCTTTATTTTGAATGTGAATCCTCGAATGGATGTCATAGCTGCACTGTCAAGAGGTGATGTAGTTACCCACTGAACAAAGTTTTGCTGTTCTTCATCAAGGTTTTCAGGCTGCCATAACACAAAAAGCCCATAAGAACAGCCTCAGACTCATGGCAAGTTGCAGCTTCAACAGATGAATGGGAACGAGATCCCTGCTGAAGATAACAGGATGTAACACATATTAAAGTATGGAAAAATACAAATTCTACCTTAGGAAACCACACCATGATAAAGCAAATTTTATATTGAAGTGATTCCTATCGCTGCTGTGAAGTGGTTACTCTGCCAGCGCCTCCAGCCAGAGCTTGGAAACTATCCCCAGAGCTTGGAAACTATCCCTAAATGACACTGCAGCAGATACAGCAGCACAAAGAAGGAAGGATAAATCTGGTATGTGCTTGTCTTCTGGATCCAGGAAGGTCCCAGGACCCACCCTGAGATTTTTACTTTATTTCTACCTGCCTAAGACTGACTCTAGAGTCTCTAAATGATATGACCTGGAACATGATTTGAAATTTAAAACTAGAAAAATAGTGGTAGCAGTAGGAGAAACACCACGCTCAGAAACCGTGGAGCTTCTTTTGGTGAACTTACTCACTTCTGTAGACCCACATGCCTGCAAGAGCAAAACAAGATGTTGAGGGCCCACAAGCACTGATTGTAAGATTAGTATTTGCAATTAACTCATCTGAGGCATATTCTTTTGTCTGAATTTCACTTAATGCTACTGGTGGTACCTATCAGGGACAATATATTGTTGAAGATGCTACTGTGGTTCTAATATAATATTTGATGTTGATTTAAGGCCATCAACCTTAGTGCCATGTGCAGTTTCCTGATAATATATTTATGACACGTGAGTAACACTGGAAGACAGAAGTTGAATATCAAGGAGAGCAACACCCTGCCTTTGTCTTTTATGCTCTGCTTCCTTAAGCATCTGCTACTGGCCATGCTTAGGGTAACATTGAGAAAAGACAATATTGGCTCATTTGGCAGTCATTATCTTCACTAATATCCACTGAGCAGATTTACAGTGGTTGAGCAATGTAATCTGTTCACGGTACATGGTTGCAAGATGCCACTGATGCTGAGACACCCCTGTCAAGATTAATTTCTCATCAAGCAATGAACTATATGAATTCTAACACTGAAAAATGCTTTGTTCAGATAGGTTGCACTCAACTGAGCCACATACGAGAGAGCTGCTTAAATTCACCCTAACATTAGCCATATTAGACCAGAAGATGATATTCTTGGCCACACAATAAACTTAAACTCCATCAAATGCACTGTTGTGACTCTCACTGCCATGAATTTACTTTTTTAGTTGATGGTCTATTTTTTGAATTGACAGTCTATGATTTAATTGTAGCTGTAATATTGTTACAATATTGCTGCAACCTCCAACAGGACTCAACCCTTAAGGCAGAGTGATCAGGTCTTCAGGCTCCCAAGGATACAACATTTTGGGGCAGAATTTAAGGACATACTGAACATTTGTCAAGTGTTTCTGGTCTCACCATTCAGTCCTAAGCAGACAGCAGGATGCTCAGAAATCCCAAACACTGTAACAAACACACAGTAGCTATGGCACTTCCCAGAGGATTCAAATCTAATGCTTTTACTGTAGCAATGGTTTGCAAGTGCACAAACAGATCCAGCAAACTCCATGTGTGCTGGAGTTAGAAAAAGTGTCAAGTTTGCCCATGAAGATTAAGTAGAGGTGGTCTGCTGCAGCCTGAATCTGTCAGGCTCACTGTTTTAAGCCCTAATAACATGGATATATACCTCTATCCAGGCAGAGACAAAAGATCTCCCACCTAAGAATATCAATCTAAATGCAATAGTCCTTACTCCAACAGAAGGGCTCAGCAGTAATTCTGAGCTGTGATCTCATTCTGGAGAAGTCTAAATATCCAGTAACCTGGCAATTAAGGCACCCACACTGGTGTTGACAGACCTGATTTCAGTGCTCAGTCTGGTTGATCGCTTGCTTTAGTCTTAATTCTTTCTCCCATTGTCCGTGAGAGTGGCCTTGCCAGCAGGCTGCCACACACCCTGAGTGCTGATTCTTCTGGAATCTCCTACTTGCACTCTTTTGCTCTATGTAATAAATCCTTCAGAACCAGGATGTAGATGAGAGACAGAATGTGGATTAAAAAATACATCTCTCCTTCTAACTAGCATCTTCCTAGGGGAGAAAACTAATCCCACTCTCTTAAGAACAGAAGCACCTTTCTGCTGTTGGGGGTGTAAATTACATTTATCTCTGTTTTTGGCAGGACCAACTCATGGGATTAAACTTGAATGTGTTCTTACAGAGCCAGGGTTTCCAGTCAGGAGCTGAAGCAGTCGGATGCCTGAAAGTCAACAACTTTGCAAACCCTATTCAGATCGGGCTGGTGAGCTTTGGGGCTCAAGAGCAGAAGAAATCAAACTGGGCATTTCTTCTGTGAGACATTTTAATAGCTGTTCTTATTCGACAGTGGCTCAGAGACTCCAGCCTTTGGCCATACCCTGGATTCAGGGTGTGTTTGGAATTTAAACATTTTTTTTTTTTTTTTACTCCTGCTTAATTCAAGACTTTTTTTTTTGGCCAAAACTATTATGACATAAAGTACTATTTTGCACTGTGAGTTTCCCTGATATTATATCAGCTGCATTTAGCTGAACTATTTCCATTAGTTAAACATCTTTATATTCTGCGGTATTTGATGGAAACAAAAACTGTAGCACTTGGCTCCATTAATTTTGCCTGAAGGGCAGCAATCCACTTGGTTGGCAGAATTTGAAATAAATCAAGACTCTGTATTATCTTAAAGAGACTAATCTTTTCTTTCATTTCATCCATGTGCCATTCTTATGTTGTCATTCCCTTATCTTCTTTTCATCTTACTAGGCTGTGTGCTACAATCTCTTGGAATCTCTTAGAATCACAGAAAGATTTTAGTTGGAAGGAACCTCATCTTCTGTGATCCCCACTGAAAGCAGAGGCAACTGCTAGGTTTGACCAACTTAAAAAAAATCTGTTTGCTCTGGCTGCAACCCGCCCTCCTTCTGCTACTCTAATTTATACTGGTCTGTTCTATTTTTTCTGTAAGTGCTTATGCATAATAAAGGAGCTGTAGTTGTTTTGGAATTAACCAAAGGACACTCTCAGCATAGTGCTCGGGTGTTTCATTTTGTTCTTTGCTGTGGTGTGTAGGTGGTGAGTTCTCATGTGCTTCTGTGAACAAAGGCTCACGTACAACCTGTACACTGAGGGCTCTATAATTTCTAAACCCTGTGTTGCAATGCAGGTAAGTGCACACAGCACTGATTTTGGACAAAATACATTACAGAGATATTGAAATTAATACTCAATCCACGTATTGCAAAACAAGAAAGCTCAGAAAAAAAACAACCAAAACAAACTGTGTCAGGATAGAGCAGCACAGCCCTGGCTGGCAGTGGTGACACCAGGCAGAAATCGTGGGAGTGGCGGGTAACGACACTTTAAGGTTTGTGATCTCTGGCTAAATTTCATATAGTAGCATGAAATGCCTGTCTGTTACATGACTGATGGGGGAGGATAAGGATGCACACAGTTCTCAAAGCGTAGCAGTATCACTTTTTTACCAGGATCAAGTGCTTGTCAGAGTGAGCAGACTATCAGCTGGTTATGTGGACAGTCACGGGCAGATCAATATCTACTTCTTCCCCTTAGAAATACCATTAAATGGAACTGTGCCTCCAGTTCGAGGCACAGGCAGCCGTGTGCTATCCTTGCACTCCCTCCTAGAGCCCTTTTCCCACTCCAAGGCCATACCCTGTCCCCTGGGACTGCTGCTCAGGGCCTGCCTGCACCCACAGGAGGAGCAAAGACCCCTGAGCAGACTCCAGGCAGGGTGACAGACACATATCCCAGGAGGAAGCAAAGCAGAGACATTTAGCTCAAGCTATAATATATTATAAACCACGTGGCAAGCTGAAAAAGCTCTCTCTCTCATCGCCCAGCTAATTAATTTGAGTGCAGTGCCATGAGGGTGCAGTGATACTGATTCCAGTTCTGGGGACAGTGCAGCTGCCTGGGCTATCTGATAGCTCAGTACTCTGGGGCAGACACACAGATAGTCACCTTGTAAGGGATGTTGGCCTGATTTTCTCCCTTCACATTTTTTAAGTCTGAAAAAAACCTAGCACTTTTGTCTGTCTTTTAATTGTAAATGCTGCAGCAGAAACAATCAAGAGTTGTACTCCCAAAAGCATGTCCTCTGCACAAAGTCAGATCTTCTCTTCCATATGACAGAATCTAGAAAAAAAATCATATGACAGAGTTGGCTGTTCAGTCATGGTGGAGATAAAGGAACAGTGCTAGGCTTTCCCCACTGATCAAACTTGCTGCCTGCTGGACACACAGAAGGTTTGGCTGATTCTCAGTATTCCTATCTGTGTATAGATTGATGGTCTGGCCTTTGGGCTCACAAATACAGATATGAGGCTGCAGCACTCACCAGCTTCTCTATCTGTGTAGTCAGTGGACAGCAACTCTGAGGTCCAGCACAGTGCACACGTTCAACAGAGACTTCTGAAACACTCTCCATGGTTTTCCCCTCACGTTGCTTTTAAAGTTTTCTTTCCTACAGAGAGGTCCTTTCTAGAATTTTTTACTAATGGGCAGTTGTCCAGAATGGTTATGAAAGCCTATTTCCAGTCTCATGCACCCAAAAGCTGACCAAAGATATAAAAAGAAAACCTGTGTTTATCCTTCTTCTCTTGTTTATACATGTGAGACCCTCTTTTCAATATGAAAGAACTTATTTTTAGCCCTGCTCTAATGCAAAAGACTTTGAATTTCATTGACAAGACTTCAGCTACTTCAGGCTAAGAAATGTTTGGGGGTTGGTTGTTGGTTTTTTTTTTCATTTTGTTTTGGCTTTCACATATCATATGCAACATACAGTTTCACTCATCTTCTC
Organism: Neopelma chrysocephalum; assembly: GCF_003984885.1. NCBI lineage: Eukaryota > Metazoa > Chordata > Aves > Passeriformes > Pipridae > Neopelma > Neopelma chrysocephalum. The sequence goes on from NW_020897693.1 coordinate 1,546,446, forward strand.
TTTCATCTAAGTTCTTCAGTCTTCTGTTGGGACAACTGGCAGTTGCTCTTTGTCCCAGCCATCACAGTATTTCTTCAGGGGTGCTCTATGTTCCCATCCAGTCAAAGGTATTATTGCTTGTTGTTTTTATGTTACTTTTTGGCAGGCTAATCTTGCTTATAGTTTATGTCTGGGGCCACAGCCTATTTCTCCATCAACTGCATTTGGTTTTGAAGTTCTGCAAGGACTTATCCTGTCACAGGGCATTCATTTTACAAGGACTGCTTTGCTAACCTTTCTTGTTAGTTCCTGATGCATTCATGGCTGGCTTTTATACTGCACCCCACTGTGTTTCATTTGTGCAGCCTTATCCTTTAGCACAGAGTCAGCCTCGCTTAGCAGAATTTACCAGCTTGCCCAAATGACCAACCCTTACAACTTCATTTACTCCAGTTTCTGGAATAATCTCACCACACACATTAATATTTTCTGTCCTTTCCTGAGCTGCTATCCTTAGTTTGTCTGGGATGTTATGTTGTTTCAGAGTTGTCTTTCTGTCTGAATTTCATAGATTCTTACCTTTTTTCTCTTAATAAGTGCTGGAGGCTGATTATTCCAGACATTCTCCGCTAGTTCTTCAGACACATTTGGCATACCCTGGAGTTCTCTCCAGAATACTGTATTGTTTATGAACCCACTTCATTTGCAGCTCCTGAACCCTTTTGGATTGTGATTTCCTCATGAAAGGCAATATGGTGCTTCTGGGCTTCAGGGTCTGTATTTTTTATTCCCAAATTAGGCTATTTCTACTGCCTAGACAGCAGTGGAAGAGTTGTACTCAGATGCAATTTAAAGTTATATAATCTCAGCTGAATGCTGAAGAGTTCATCTTTCAAGTAATAAAATATTCATTTGCTCCCACCAACATTTTAAAACACATTAAATAAGCATTTAGAATGATTTTCCCATTTGTTAAAACTTGAGTTTAGAAAACTCACATCTGGATCACATTTAATCTGATGGCTTCTTTTAAAACTTTCACAGTGATGGCTCACCTGTGTGAAATGAAAATGCTGTGTTTTCAAAATGATTGTGATAATGATCATTTGATTTGAAGATACAAGAGTATTGTTGAAATATTTCAGATGACTGTTCATGTTAAATAAAGCACTATTTCCTTGAAACAAAGGATACTGTTCTTTGAGTGTGACAGAGCTCTTAGAAAGCTGTTACTTGGCACACTTGGTGAGTCTTAAAGACATAATCTTGAGTGAAACCAGTAATTTTATTCATAGAAATATCTCATAAAACACGTAAGAATATTCATCACTTCTCTAGAAGAAAAACATGTTTTTAGTAGCTCTTAACAAAAAAAACGGCTCGATAAAACATTTGATCTAAAATTCTTATAAAATCCATGGAGATTTTCATTAAGGAAAGTTAGAAAAATGTCACGGGTCAGTTGTGTGGTAGAACTGGCACAGTCCACACTGAAGGAAGTATAGAGAAGCTAAGGCTGATTGTAGGTGTAAGGAAGAAGAGAGAGAGAGGTGTTTCCAGGTGCAAAATGAAGGTGTACACGTGCAACTTTGACACCGAGTGCCCTGGAAAGAGCAATTGATGCTGAAGGCTCTAAACAATAAGAGAGGTCACAAAGTTGCTGGAACTTGTACATTTTTTAGATATTCAGGTTGTTGTATGAGGATAAGGAGGTTTTTGGTTCACAGAATGTTTCCTCTTTAGCTAAAGTTAAATCCTTCCGTGATGGAAGAAGTGACAAAGTTAGGGAGGACTCAGATTCTTGTTTTCCTGGCAGGCTTGAAATGTTAGAAAATAAGAGTAAGCTGACTACTTCTGCCAAGAGGAGAAATATAAATATCAAAACTGAGTCAGAAAGAATCCTATATGCCACATCCAAAGCGACATTCCAGAGTCCAAACTGAAGATTGCAGCAAAAACCATCAGCACATTTGGAACTTCATTAAGATTTGCCAATAGTTTGATAGAAGTCAGGTCTTAGCTTTCTGATATCTGGAAATCTATTCTCTTATTAAAAGCTCCAGACATAATTTCATAACCTGAACAACAATGGCATGTGACTTTCAGGTTTCCTCTGAAGAGTGTAGATCAAAAACAACTCCTGTTCAGCTCAGACCTCAGATGTTCATTTAGAAGTAGTAAGAGTTGTGATGATTTGGGGTGCAGCTACAGTAGCATTTTACTTCAGGTTTAGCCATGCATTTCCAAAGTAATCTTTTGATCCTCTTCAGTTTTCATGCTTTGGCTCATGCAGTGGAGCAACCTCAAACTAAACATTTGCCCTGGGAGCCCTCCTAATGTGCCCCAAGAACTAATTCAGTTGACAGCACTAGAGTTAGTCTGGAGTAGCGCCCCTCCCAAGATGCATAAAGTGAAATCAGGCCCACAGAATCAACTGCTTTACTCCACAGATCCATTTCTGCTGTGCCATGGCACTTGCAAATACAAAACATGTGTGTTTGTGTTTATGTGCAACCACACTTGCCATTTCTACTCACTAAATAGTACATGAGAGAAAAAGCGTGAGATTCCTTTTGAGAGTGAGTTGGTTTGCACATGTTGCAAACACTGGCCTCACTATGGATATCTAAAGAAACCAGCCTGAGTGGCCCTGGGTGTTGTGCATCCTTCTGCACCCTGCAGGTGTTAAGAGTGCACCTGCTATTGAAATATTGGTGTGTATTTTCAGTTATATTTCTTCTGATGCATAGTTTCCTTCACATTTATCTTAGTTCTCCCATCTTTGGGGTTAGCACACGGCCCACTGCTAGCACAGATTACATTAGAGGAGCTCTGGAAGCAGAGTGGATGCATCTACAGTGATAGCTTTAAACCTTAATTTCTTTGATCATACCTGCCCCCAGAATTATACGAGATTAAGATTAGTATGAAGGGCAGTAATTAACTGAATATCTTTGTCACATTGAACTCGTGTGCGCTGTGGCAATTCAAGAATTTTAGTAGTATGACTTTAAATCTAAGAATTCCTGTGGAGATAGTAGGGCACCTGAGTTGGTTCTGCTCTGTCTGATCAAAACTGACCGTGTGTGTCCTCTCACACAAGACATGGATTTTTTTGTTTGCTGGTTCTGAGAAGTGACTCTTTTTGAAAACATCTGTTGTCTCCCAGCAAACAGTGAGAGTGATGGGCAGGTTTTGTCCAGAGAGCAGAAAAGTACTTTAATTCATTTTGCTCCATCCAATTTATTATGGACAAGGAGTTGTATACCTGATAGAGCTATCCACAGAAGGGAATACCATAAGTCATATTTGTGATGAGGCAGTGACAAGCAGAGCAAAATGTATGTTTTGTGTTTTTACTGATGAAAAACTCAATGCCACTGACAATAAATGATGCTCTGAACTGTGCACTGATCACAGGAAAATCATCATCATCATCCTCATCATCATCATGGCTAGGCTTCGCGAACGAAGATTTGGGAAGGGCTCTGCCCACGTTTGTTACAATCACAGGAAAATAGAATCCAATGAAATGGCTACCCAAATATCTTTATGAGTCATGCTAAACGCCTGTTACTAGGTTTGTTTCTTAAGGAAGTTACAAACCTCATTCTTAGAAGGGAGAAAAGAAATGTCTTTCAATGCACAAAGCTGACTCAGAAAATGACGCACACCACAAAGCGTGTTCATACAACCCCTAACATGGTTTATAGGCCTCAGCTCCTTCTTTCCCACTGCCTTTAAACCACCTTGTTGACCTACCAGCAGTTAACTGCAAGAAACTGCCCCTGGCAACACGAACCTCTGCCCTCACCTAGCGAAGTGTTGACACTTTGCACAATGTGATGCCTCAAGGCAAGAAGCTGGAGGAGCGACTCTGGTGTGAGGTTTGAGGTTTGCTCATTAATGTGTTCTGCCCGTCTGTGGTGGAGGGACGCACGGGCTCCATGTTTACTGTAGTTTAAACCTTTAGGTCATTAATCCACCTCCATCTGGGTTATAGGTGTGAGCTTTGTACTTGCCTCAGACCCGCTCCCTTTGCAGGGAAGTGGATTACAGCTGCTGTATGATGGGCACTGGCCAGTTTTGTTGTGAGTGCAAGTGCAGCTGCACAGTCAGCCCTCCAGTGTCATTTCACTCTCAGCTCTCCTCCTTTTCTCCCCACTTTCTCCCTCTGCACACTGTCTGCTTGTTAGATTGGAACTATGTGACTGACATTTAACCTCCTACCCCCATGACATCCGTGTGAGTCCCTGCTGCAGCTCTGAGGACAGAGAGGACACGAGGACAGAGAAGACAGTGGGGTTAATGAGACAGAAACCAGCGTTAGAGAAACCATGATGGTGGACAAACTCCAGCCTGGAACACAAGAGCGGCCACGCCAGTGGATACCTTGGAATGATATTTTGAGGAGCAGTTTAGAGGCAAATCTGGGAAGCAGCACGGTCATCATCACTTCAGTCATATAAGTGGTATCTGCCATCTTAGTTCTCCATGTAGAAAAAACTACTGAGGTATTTCTGAAAAAATTTTTTTGATTAAATTACTCTTATGGAGGATACTGAAATGCCATGCTAAAGACATTCATGTTAAAAATAATCTAATCTGTACCCCTTACTCCTAATAAAGTTTTCCAAAAGAATACTTCTTCGTTCATTATATCCATAATTCTACAGATAAAACCATATGAGATGTAGAAATATTTCAATAGATTTGTACCTTCCAGTTGATTTTTCTTTTCAAACAAAGAATTCAGGGTAATAGCTGCTCTGACATCAAAGTTGCTATTAAATATTAATATTGGAGCATGGAATTTCATAATTCTATCTGCAGTGGTTTCCTGATGTGTTTGAGATTGAAAGATGAAAAGAATTGGTATGTTGAATTAAGGAGGTGTTTCTTATGTGTGTAAGAAACATACAGTTTTTATTGCACCGTAACTTTGTCTGGGACTTTGCTGGGAGTGCTTTTACAATTTTACTATGTTTAGATGATCGAGTCTTTTAAATTATTGCAGGCAGAAAAATTGAGAGCAAAAGTCCTGGGGTTGGACTCGATGATCCTTGTGGGTTCCATCCAACTCAGGATTTTCTGTGATGGTTCTATGACTCTGTTAAAAATGATTGGCTTGAGAAGTGGTTAATGGAGCAGATCCTAGATAACAGAAGCTGAGATACTCCTAATGTCAGGTCATACAGAAAAAAATTCAATACTAGAACCATAGGGAATAAATATTCTTGATCATTCCCTCTGTACAGCTTTATTAACCAGGAGAGTCACATTTAGGTAAGAAAAGCAGCTGTTGAGTCATTCCTGTCAGGAAGCAATGCTTCACACAGTATTTTCTAGAAGCCCTCACATTGCAATCTCCAAGTTTCAGTTTTCTTTTCTTTATTAACCAGGCTTAACACAAGCTGGAGTCTCAGTTGCTTTTGTCCAATGCATTTGTATGTTAAAGGGCACACTAAATGCCAGCTTTGCACAATTTACAGGTCTGATCTTGTGCTATCTGAAAATAGACTCTGCGTGTGGGAGCACTGAGTGCTGCAAAAGAGTTTGACACCCTAATCTTCATCATGAGCAATTGGGTGTTCCATTTTACCTCGAACTGGAACAGCTGGTATGAACAGAGACCTGTTCATAAACTCCAGGAGAGGAAGCAAAGGAATGAAGACTGGTGTTTTGCAATAGGGTTTACTCAAATGTGAGCCTGGGATGAAAGCAGCAAGGTGGACCCTGCATAATTGTCACTGCAGGGGACAGAGGACAAAAAAAAAAAAGTTTAGGATGGCTATTAAGTTACTACAAAAAGAAGGCAAAGCTACTCTTTCCCCAGCAGTCAGCTTAAATTTCAGACTTACCAGTGAGACAGTGCTGGCGTCCAAAAATCTTCCTTTGTTTCATTTTTAACCAAAATGCTCCTGGGTGTGTCACAGCTGCATGTGGCAGAAGAAATAGGAAGTGAATGCTGGGACCAAGAGAGCCTCTTACTGATGAATGCCACCTCAGTTAGAGCTCTCTCTGGGTAGGAATGTGCAAGAGTAAGATGACTTGCTTGTTGAAAGTAAAAAAGAACACAAAAGAGTGCACATAATTTATAAATGATGTAAAAACCTGCCTCCTGCTCAAAGACAATGGACATTGTTAGAAATCTCTGAGAATTACCTCTATTTTCTGGCATAAAACTTGCACCACGTGAGGGAGAATGCTCAGTAGAAATATGCATGCACAGATCCACACAAACCACAGCCAATAGTGGAATTTGTTTTTGGAATGAAACTCTTGAGCTTCATTGCTAAAATACCCAAGTTACAACCCAAGTCTTGTACGAGTTTGAGACACTCGGAGACCACACTTGTGCAGCCAGTAGTGGTGGTGACTGTGGGAGAGCAATTCCAGCACCAGAGCAGCTGTAGATACAGGGAGAAAAATGTGGATGGTTGGCCTTGCTGGGACAACATGCAGCTTTCCTACTTCTCCAGGAAAAACACGGCTTCTCAACTGGAAGGCCCTTGGCTGTGCTCCTAGGGATTGTTCTCTGCTATGAAATAAAGCCTAGTCATGCTTCCTCCCTAGAAGGACATCCAGGAGGGACACTTTAGCCACATGGAAATTAGTAGCTGTTGTCTCTGTTCAAAAGTGCAATTGTTCCATCACCTACACACACCCACTCCCCGAGAACAATTTTCAAGATTTTGAACAAAACAAGTAATCCCTTTGCCTTTGTTTTCCAGTTTGTAATGCTGGATGATCACCTGTTTGGAACTGATGCTATTTAACCATAAAGGTATTATTTAACAAATGTTCATTACGTGGTTTAAAGTTTTCTGAATTTGCACATTTTCATTAAATATTATGTGGCTCCAGTGTTGATTTTCCTAGAATTAAAATCTCTTCCTTAAACAATCTGAGGGATATCAGCTATATCTGAAATTACCAAATGGTACACTCATATGCATTCTGGCAAGTTTTTTTTTACTGGCTCTTTTGACAGGGTTTATTTTGATTTTGAGAGAAATATTTTACTATTATTTATTAATTATGAAACTTGTAATGAAAAAGGTAATGGAACTGCTTAATCTCAACGTGAGAGCACCATCTAGAGGCAAATAACATACCCTGTATCAGGCTCAGTGCGCGCACGAGCACAATAAACAGGCAAACTGCTTTGAATTTAATTAGAGAATTCTTTGAGAAAATAATCTCAAACTTCTCTGTACTAAGGGAAATTTTTTTCTCCTACACCGTTTATTATTGTGAAATGGAATAAACTGGTGTGAAATCTCCAGTGACTTGCAAAGAGAACGATTGAGAAATCAGCAATCAAAAAAAGTATGAGCATTTCAGGACACCCATGGCTGAAAGAATGATGCACTCCGTTCTTTGGGAGCATGATTACAGTTGCTCTGTGTGCTGAAAGGTATGAAATGTGTGTGTCTACATCTGAGACAGGTGTTAACACAAGGATTTCTTCAAGCAACAGTCCATACTAGTGATCCCCAATTAGCACCCACCTCAGTGCATTTAGACAACACTAAGCCACTCGTTTCCATTCTGATAATTTTTGAGATTTTCTTTATCTAGTTAATATCTGATAGAGGGTTATTGGAGTTGCTAAGTATCACATGGTTGGACAGCTCTTTTGCATAGGCAAACCAGTTGTAATCCCACATAAATCGTAGAGTACCTTGGTTTAAACAGCAATGAATTAAAAATAAAGCAAGTTCCCTGTGTCCAGAACTTTGTATTTAGGAACACTGGACACGTTTATGACTCCTTGGAGGATTTTGGTTTTTCACTGCAACACATCTTGGGTAATCTCCATTTTGTGGAAAGAATCACAAGATGCTACAATACATGTAAGTGAGTGGAAAATTGTCTCTATATACTTCTGGTTTATGTTATAGGCAATGAGCCTGCTGTCTTAACAACTGTCAGAACCATAAGATTTTGAAGTAATTCCAAATATGTACAACTGTCATGGAAAGAGCAATTAGACAGGGGCAATAATACCAACTAAATAGTTTCTGAATGCATCAGAAGGATGACTAGATTCCTAAATTACTGTGTAATATTGCAAAGTATATCTATATCTCTGTCATTGAAAAATCATGTTTGAATTCAGTTCTGCATCCTAGACCTAGGATATTTCCTGGTTGAGGAAATTTTCATCAAGATACTCTTCTTTAGGTGTGGAGGAAATGCATAACACTTAGATATCACAAAAAACCCCTGAAAAAATAATCATAAGATAGCTGTTACTTAGCAATACACACTTTGCTTAACTATATAGCAGTTCCTCAGGTAATTATGTCTTCTTTCTAGGTGCTTTTAGAGTTATGTTCAATATGCTTTTAATAAACATTCCCAAGTTAACAAACACTCCCAAACAATTACATTACTGTTTGAGATTTGCAGTTAACCAATTACCTATGCCTAGCCAACCCAGAGAAAATGTCATTTTAGCTTGACAAGTCCATCCACACCAGCTATGTTATAGTTAGCTCAAGCCACACCAGCATCAATAAGAGCATCTTCAGAGAACTTGTTTTTGGGATGCCACCAGGCTTCATCATGCCTGTTTCATTAAGCAGCTGAATCATGAAGAACTTGACTTGCTTTTGCAGCTTCACCCAGCTGTGCAAAAATGCCTTAGATGGACATTTTATGGCATTACAGGTTACTTTATGAATTCAGTGTAGTCCCACTGATAACACAGCAATGCTCAGTGTTTATGAGGATTCCTCTAAACCAGGTGGATGCAGCCCCTGATTCTGCACCCCTTTTATTTTCCACTTCTTGCTCCTTTTTTTCCCCTGTATCTCCATTCCCTTCTACGTCCCTCCGTACTTAACTAGAGGTAAATTACTGTAGGGGACATTTAAAGATTTAAAGATGGCAAGCAAAGGACTTTTAAAACTGCAATTATTCTTTTTTGTTTCCTCACATTTACCTTTATTTTTTTTCAAGTGAGAGTTCCTTTCTTCTCCCGTGTTCCTTCCTCACCCTCCACTTAATTTTACCAGCCTTGTCAGGTCTTGCTCTATCTCTTCCCAGAGACAGGTGTGTCCCCTTTTCTTGATCATGCACTGTACACATAGGCAGTGGGATGACAAATCTCAAACAACTGCTGCCTTCTCCAGTTGATTCACTGGTTGAAAGAGCTGGAAAAAAAATAAACTAATGACCTTTTAGTGAAAAAAACTCTTTCAATTATTCAGGCTCTTGCTTCCGTTCTCTGGGATGTCAGTATCTCCTTTTCTGCCATCATGAAGTTTCCCAAGATAAATAAGGTCCTCATTTTATTATCAAAATGCTTTTTACACTTTGTACTTCTAGTGCTTTCTTAGTGTTTGCTAAGGAGAATAAAATCCAAGAGGCCAGGGATTACTTTTCCTTTTAGGTTTATGCCAGGAAATCATATGATCTGCACACAGAGCCTCCAGAGGGTTGAATGTGTAGCAGAAGAAGAAATTCTTAACTGTATGGTGAGGCCCTGGCACAGGTTGCCCAGAGATGTTGTGGATACCTCATCCCTGGAAGTGTTCAGGGCCAGGTTGGATGGGGCTCTGAGCAACCTGGTCTAGTGAAAGGTGTCCCTGCCCATGGCAGGGCATTGGAACTGGATGATATTTAAGGTCCCTTCCAACCCAGGCTATTCTACAATTCCTTAATATTCTAAGGATCAAATTGTATCCTTGAGGATATATATGAACCTCCACATGGAAACCAACATCAAAGATACACAAGTAAAATTTTATTCTCATTGGAAAACAAAAAACTGTCAGAATATTTGGTTTCTGTATGCTTTGGTTTTGGGGTTCGGGGTATTTTTTTTATACTGGAGGAACTAAGTAGAAAACAGGAAAATTAACACAGAGCAGTGGTTCTTAAACCTTCTACACTGGATCAAATTATATAGCTCAAGTCCTAAAGAAGTGAAAGATAAATGTTTTCAAAAGCTTCTTAATTAGTATTAATACTTAAAGTATTTTAAGTTCTATTTCCATGAAAACCATGCAACATTTCTGAATAACTTAACACAGCTTCACACTGTCTGTTTTCAGACCAAACAGAGCTTTGGAGATGGATGATTTCTAAGGTTAAGATTGTGTTACTGATTGTATTACATCAGAATTGTGTATTCTGTAAGATATTGTGTGAGATATTGTGTGAATCATTATTACTACATCTGCTTGCTACTTATGTCTGATTTATGTCAAATACTTACAAATTTATTTATATATATAGGCCTAGTTTCTGTTCGTTTTTTTTCTGTCTAGAAATCTGTCAGTCTTTGCTCTGCAGCTGATTAGAAATGCTCATATGCCTAATTCATGCAGATCAATATTTGTAGCAGTGACATCTGGCTGGGAGGAGAATTCAGCAGGTAAGGTGGTAACATCCTAAAACATTCTTTCTAAACCTGCAAGAGTTCATCAGTCAACACTTAAAACAAGAAGAGAAATCAGCTACATCACAGTCCAGATTGAGCCTGACTTCACCAGGATTTCTGCAGAGTTAACTTGGCCCAGTTTCTCTTTGTTATTACAGTGACCATGGAAAGGTTCTGTCATGTCTGGGCTGTATCAGAAGTGTGGGCAGGAGGTGATTGTGCCCCTCTGCCCTGCTCTAGTGAGACCCCACCTGCAGTGCTGCCTCCAGCTCCAAGGCCCCCAGCATAAGAAGGACGTGGACCTGTTTGAGCAAGTCCAGAGGAGGCCACTAAGACAATTTGAGGGATGGAGAACCTCTCCTACAAGGAAAGGCTCAGAGAATTGGGACTGTTCAGCCTGGAGAAGGCTTTGGGGTGACCTAATTGTGGCCTTCCAGTACCTGAAGGGAGCTGACAAGAAAGATGGAGATGGTCCCTGCCCATAGCAGGGGCTTGGACAAGATGATCTTTAAAAGTCCCTTCCAACCCAGGGCATTCTATGATTCTATAATTTTATATATATATATTATATTCTAGATAATTGTATGTATTATTTGCATAGAAAATTGTTCAAATATTTTTTTTCTCAGGAATAGGCTTTTTGGCTGTCTGGTTCCTTCTCACACACGTGAGAGATTTGCTTCTCAATCATGCAAATAAGACATCCCACATTTTTGGTTTCAGCTGCAGAAGCCAACCCTTTCCCTGTGCACCTGCTGATCCCTTGTCCCCAGGAGAGGGCAGTGCTGCCGGGAGCACACTCGTCTGCAGCACTGTGCCTGGAGCCAGTAGGGAACGATCTGTTCACAGCTTTTGACTGTGTAATAGAGAAATGTTTTCAAAATAAAATACAGAGGAAAATGTTTTCTCTGTATAAGTATATTACAACCTGTAATTTGCCCTGTAGCACTTAAAACTGGGAAAAAGAATATGTTTAATAGCATACTAATTAGGCCCTGCATACACAAAGTGACCTTGCTCAGCTTTCTAATATATGCAAGAATTGAAGACTATCCATGTGAAGATGATAAGCAAATTTCCCCTCAAGATTCTTACAATTTTTTTTTTGTTTCCCCAGCAAGTAAACCCTCATCCTTGCTCTCAATACATGGGACACTTGAATCACTTACTGTGGATGTCATCAAAAAGACAACTGCAGAAAAGAAGGTCCCCAGACTAAACATCAGTTAAGCACTAAGTTCTACAACTTATCCATATAAGAGTTGGAGGAAGTCTTACAGAAACCCATGGCCTCCCTAAAATATCACCAGCTCTGCAGAGACACAATTTACAGACCTTTTTTTTAAATTTAAACTTGCATGTTTGTGAATAAAACATAAGTCCATTGAGGACATCAATAAACTGACATCAAATATCAGAATTTAATACAAAACTGGCTTTGCTGAGACTGGGCTTCCTGCTGTGCATCCCTACCTCCACAGCAGTTAAAGAACTGTCTTTGCTTGTGAATGCCCGGTTGCCTCTCCAAACAGAAAGCTGGGAGCCAGGGAATTTGATCTGTAGGCCAAATTCTCCTTTTGAGATCACTGGCATAAGTGAAGGAAGAACATTCCCAGGCAAGAATGTTAGGCTTGTGGGAGCAGGGCTCTCAGGGAAACCTTACGTGTACCAATAAAAAAAAGAAAGAAGCATCCTGGCAGTGTGATTTCAAGAACCAGTGGGGAAAATTTGGTCCATCTAATTTACACTGAAGGAAGCCACGGCCACTGAACTATTAAAAGGGTTGGCACAGCTGTTTTGGGTCAGAAAAGAAAAATATTGAATATATTGTACTCTGTGTGCATAAACAGAGGGAACAGAAAGGCATTATGAAGTCCTGCTTCTCCTTGTTGTGTGTGATACAGACAGCGTGATAAGTTCAAATGACACCTCTTCCCACATAGTATTTTGTACTTTTGATTTGTTTTTCTGGTTTCTGATAGAGATATCTGAAGAAATCAATGAGATGTACAGATATAATGGTAAGATGAGCCAAGGAAAATGCGTGCTAGGCAAGGAATGACCTTTGTGATACCTCCAGCTCAGCAGATCCACCCTTGATTACAAATATTCATGACTAATGGTATTGTTTTAATTATAATGGAACACTTATTGTGGAGATGCTGCAAATGCATCCAATTTTCAAAACCTTTTGTGTTTGAATGTTTTGCCAGTTCTTGCTGAAACTCCTTAAGCAGCAATAATTTCCTATGAAACTTGCTGAAGCCAACTCATAGCCAAGATATTGCCCGATAAAAATCCTAAGTGAGGTAAACTACATTGATTAATAAACTATTTAAATGCACAAGTGTTCTTTACTTTCATGTAAGTACTTTTTCAGTATCTGGATTCCTTTCCTGATTAAAACAGAAAGTGAGGGGAAAAAAATCCTTGTGGGAAACTTATGCTTCAGTGGATGAGAGCTCTTGACATGTGATATTCTTAGGAATAGAGAAATTTCTAAACCAGGTCAAACTCAAGATCCATCTTCTCTTCTTTATCTACTACATTTTAGCATATTCAAATAATTCTGGGAGATAAGCGAGGCAGGACCCTCTTTGTTTATGTCGGTTACTCTTGCAATTTTTTTTCCTTTTTAATTATTAAGGCAATCAATGTACCTAAATAAATCTTGCTGTTGTGTAACACACCTGCTCACCCCAAAAGCCTTTTTCAAAGACTGCTACAACTGGTTCACTATCCTCTGGAACAGAGGCTGTTTCTATTAAATGTTTTGCTTAGTGTAAACAAAACTAAATACTGAAGATCTTTTACCTACCTTACATAACTTCTTTCTTCCTCTAGTTACTATATCACTTGGCTTGTAAATTAGTGGCATTTGAAATGCCCAGTTCAGCTTCCTTTGTACAGCTAAAACTTCATTATTTTCAATCAACATCTCTTAATATTTATATATCTTTAAATATGATACTGTCTTTTTTTCCTTGCTTTTTATTTTGCATATGAAGCTGCTCTGTAACTACCTCAGCCTATAATCCTTTTAAAAAGACCTAAATTGCTGAAGAGACATGGTGGAAACTGTGATCTGAGTTGCCTGCATGTCTGGCATATGTTTTTCCTTTGCTTCAAGAAGGATGATCCTGGAAACTACAGGTGAATCAGCCTCACTGTTATCCCTGTACAGTCATAGCATGGGCTGGACTAACACCTTGCAGTAGTAAAAGGCTGGGGACTGACTGGCAAGAGAGAGAGCACTGCTGGGGGGCACTGGGCTAAGCCTGACTCAGCAGTGTGCCCTGGCAGCAGACTGGGCTCTGTGCACTGCAGCACAGCCAGCAGGCTGGGAGAAGTGGTTATCCTCTCTTACTTAGCACACACTGGGCTGCACTTGGAATACTGTGTCCGGTTTGGGGGCCCCCAGCACAGAAAAGATGATCGAGTTGAGCAAATCCAGCAGAGGACAACCATGACAGCCCAGGGGCTGACACTGCTGTCCTATGAAAAGAAGCTGAGAAAAGCTTATTCAGCCTTGAAAAGACTCAGGAGGGCCCAATAACAGCCTTCTGTACCTAAGAGGAGGATACCAAGAAGACAGAGCCAGGCTTTTTACCAAGGTACATCATGAAAAAAACAAGAGAAAATGGCCACGACTAGAAATATATGAGATTCTGAATAAGGAAAAACATTTTCCCCTTAAAGGTAATTAAACACTAAAACAAGTGTCCCAGAGAGCTTCTGGGATCTTTGTCCTTGCAGATTTTCAAGACTCAACAGGATAAAGCCCCCAGCATCCTGGTCTGAATTAACTGTTGACCCTGCTTCAAAGCAGGCAGTTGTACTACAGGATGTCTGAGAATCTAAATGATTCTGTGAAACACGAGGCAGTTGAAAGCCTCTTCTTTTAAAGATGTTACATTGGACAGTAAATTCTTCTGAACACTGAGAAATTTGAACAGCCCTTTGTGTTTTTTCGTGGTCTGTACTCAAAAAAATGCAAGGTATTTATCTGAAAATGCAAAATATTGATGTGATATCATCATGTGGTTAGTCTAATGCTATTTACAATGCAGCCACAGAAGCTGAGTGACTTGTTAACACCTGTGTTTCACCATCACAGAAGGACTAGGATGTAAGTAAATGCCTGTAACAAAGTATTTATCATACTTGTGCAGTGAGATAATACAGAGAAGTGTTTTATTACATGGAGGTGGGATTGGCACCAGCAATAACAGCTGTTAGTGTGAGGCTCCCCAGAAATCCAAAAAAATTACAGTCATTCCATTCAGAGTCCATAGTTTTGCAAAGGGCTTTTGCTTCATGCTTCAAAAGAACAGAGCTATAAATTAAGGAGAACGATACATATTTGCATTTATTCAGAAATATGGTTTGTAGTGTGCCACAGGACTGATTATAAACTAGGAATAAAAACTGAGGAGAGAACCACAATAAAGATGGATAAAATAGTGAAGGCTGAGGGAAAGAAAACAAGTATGTCTGGAGTGCACAAAACATGGACACACGTGGAGTGAAAAGCTGGTAACACATAAAAAGCTTAAAAATCCAGCCTGCAGATTTTGTGTCATTCCTCTGTGAAGATCAATACAAGGAAGACAACCTAGGAGAGTGGGAAATATGTGCCTCTTGCAGGTGTCAGGTCACTTGTGCCAAAGAGCTTGTAAACATTACATAATAGAGCAGTAATGGACTGGCAGCCCCATGGCCTGCTCTGCCACCTGGAATGCAGGACTGCTCATACCAAACGAGTTCAGCTTCTGGTCTCTGCAGCCGGGATGTTATGGGAAGGCAGTGATGCAGGGGCCTTTGGGTAATATTTCCTGTTATTCTCTAGGTAGCTTTCAGCTTTGAGATTTGTGGACATAGTTTTTCCTCTTTCTGTTTCCTCATCTGTAAAATGTGTAAAGTAATCCTTCCCTCAAAGATGGTATGAGAATGACCACGAGCAAGAGACCTGTTCAGGCATTAGTGATAACACAGCTGTAGAGCACCCTTTCCTGGAAGGATACTATTCCTCTAAGTATATCCTTAGTTTGATGAGGTCATATTTGAGCATGTGTGTCTTCAGCCCTGGCCATTCCAATGCAATGTCCTCTCTTTACATATTAGGCTGCATGGCCACTGTAGCAGGGACACATGGGATTGCTCAGCTTGAGAAGGCAGTCACTGGACATATATTTGCATGTATTAAGGACCCCTATGGTGTTCTGTTTGCAAGTGCTTCCAACACACAGCTTCACTGTAGAAGGCCCTTGGAGTTTTAGAGAGTTAGAATTTGATCCCAGAATGGCTTTTCCACTTAGCATACACCAGGTCCAGATTTGTGTACAGTGGCTCCTTTAAGGACAGATTTCAGAATTCCAGAATGAAATCTTCCCTTTAGTATACAATGCTTCTTAAATAGTGATCGTTTCCAGAGGAAGAAACACTCCTCTGGCTTCTGTTGCAACCCTAAGTTCAAGGACAGCCTTGTAAAAGTGCATCCTTCAGTTTGAATATTTGCACCCCCTCACATAACTCAGCCAAGTGCATCCAGCCTAGTGCGTCAAAATATGCCTTTTTGACCCTAACTAATTTCACTTTAAATCAGTGTTCTCATCTGATATTTTGGGCCTGCTCTTCTTTTAAATGTACTTGAATAAATATCTGCAAAGTCCAAATCCTCAGATGCTGAAAATCAGCATTGCTAATGTCAACTGAACAGCTGCTCCAGCGAGTGCTGAATGTAAACCAGAGGGGATGCACCGATTTCACAGTGGTGTGCGAAGAACCCGATTTGCAGAGTGAACGAGCGTGTTCAGAGAACAGAGTTATGCAATTCATCTATTCTGGGGATTAGCCATTCCCAAGGTTCTGAAAAAGGTAACTGGGTTGGGCTATTTATAGAGTCTGTTCCTGCAGTTACAGCACAGATGTAGCATGGAATGGAACCAGTCAGCTCGAGCCACCTTCTCTGTGCACCTTGGTGAATTTATACTCTCACAAATGTTTATACATTTCTCAGATACAATGAGATTTAGAGGTCTGGGATGCTACTGTCGCCTCAGCATCTGTTTGCACATTAGTATGCCCTATTTCCTATTAGCTTCTGACAATGCCTTTGGTTTTCAGGTCATTTGTATTACAGAGATACAGAGAGACTCCTTTTGAAGGGGTTTCCTTATGTATAAGGGAAGAGAAAGGGCATTAATCTTGGGAAAACTAATGCAATAATTGCCTAAATTATTCTGCTTTTTAATTTCACAAGGCTGCTAGGGATGGTGGCTTAGAATCCTTCCTTTGCATGATTCCCTGTTTCTAAGATGCATTTGTAGGATCACTGTAAAACTACAAAGCCCATTGTTACTCCTGCAGGATGATAATTGTGCATAAGAATCAATGAAAAACTACAATCTGTACTCACAATCCTGAGGTCATGCAGAATTGTACAGCTTACAGGAAGAGAAGGAACAGTTTACACAAGGATAGTACAGGTTTGAGCTGCTTCTTATAGATTCTGCTTTTTATATATAAATATTTGTGTATATATAGTAATTTTTATCTTTTTTTGATTATTGAAAGAATATTTGTTTGGGTAGTGAGCAGTAAGAAGAGGGCAGAGGAGACAATAGGAGGAATGGGGAAAAGCCAGTTCCTAATAGATGGGTTACCAAGAAAAAAAATCAAGTTAGGGGCAAGATTCTATAGGGATGACCATTTTAATAAGGACTAGGAACCATGGAAAATGAAGTGATTGCTTAGGCAGAATTGGTTAATTTTTACCTTCACTAGTCTATCTCATGAGATAGGGAGAAGAGGCAGCCTATGAATCGATTTCAGTGAAGGCTAAGGAAAGAACTAAACACTTTAAGATTAAAAACTTAAAAATGAGATAATCTGTATGGTTTTCTAAGAGAGGAGACTTACACATGTGATAAGGAAGACCTAAAAGAGACCCACTGATGGTTATGATGTATTGAATTAACCAAAACTCCCACTACAGGTAATAATTCTGCTCTCCTCTAGTGAAGATCACAGTACAAAAGGACAGGGGTGATGATCTGTAGAGCCAAACTCCAGCTTTTTCTTTTGAATCTCATGGACCCAACATAGAAACTGAAACATGGAGAAACAGGGAAACAAGAGCACACAACTGTTAAGCACTGAGACCCACAGAGCTGCACTGCAAAGTGCATTTTCTCATAGATTACACTGTCCAATCCAACCAGAGAACTGAATGAAGCAGAAAGCAGAACAGGGAGTGACTGGTACTCAAACTGCATATAAGGTGTTGGACTTCTCAGTGAACTAGAATCTGAGAATTACTATAAGATTTTCATGTTAGCACTGATATTTCAGGAGATTCTAGGAAGAAAAATGAGTTTTGAGAAAATTACTGGTCAACATAGAAGGATTTAAAATATGCATATAATGCAAATAAAGTGCATGTGCTAAAAATGAAGAAAATCATTAATTCAAGAATTTGATTTTGACAAATATTAGTAATCTAGGTAATAATTTAGTGAAAAGGATGGATTAAATAAAGCAGGGAAAATACAGAAAAAGTGTTATCCCTCTAGAAAATAATACAAATATATGTACAAATACATCAAGAGTTTCTTGAAGAAACTTGAGGTCAAAATATTCAACTATGGAGTTAATCTTTAATAAGTATTTGTCTAGACATTTTCATTTAAAGGGGTTTATTTTGGGGACAAGGTCTTTAATGTATAACATAAAACATTTCATTTGCTGTAATTCATAGCTCAAGTAATGAAAAGCTTCATGTAAAATATGACATATTTTTCCTCCGTAGTATCACCACTATTAGAGGGTCTGCAACATCTTGCATGTTTATATAGCATCTAGTACAATATTTTCTTTCAAAACCCAAACAATCATTTACACCAGTTCTGTATGTTTTAAAGTTTTTCAGCTGACTAGGGACTAAGATTTTACAGGGTAGTCACTGGATTGAAGGAAAGGTCTAAAATGTCATCATTCATTTGTGAACTGTACTCGCCATTCCCATGAGATTTCATCAAGCTCCAGATTGCTTACTTGGATGCTATCTGCTTATCTGCAGTGGCTGCAGAAAATATGGGAATATGAACTTGAAATGTCTTTCCAGTAGAAAGGACAGAAAAATATGTGGCTACCTGCATAAAACATGCAGACCTTCATTATTTCATCCTGCATCATCCTGAGTCTCCATGGTTATTTTATGCAGAGCTGGCACTTTCATTCTCACAATGGTTTTGTTAGGTCAAACCTAACATTTGCAGATATCCTCTGCTCCTAATATTTAATTACTCAAACCTTTTCTAGTAGATGTCTCAAATGTTTTTAAAAAGATGATTTTACAGAATGTGCACATATGTGCAGATATATCCTGAAGAAAGGGTTCCGAATCCTGAAGTCTTGAGTGAAGAGCTTCAGGCTGGGAAGAGGAATGGGAGTGGATTTTAGACTCACTCCTGTTTCAATGTTAGATGCATTTCCCTCTGGGATTGCTTGTGCTCTCAAAATCAGTCTCCTCATGTGGCTTGTCAGGGATGCCATGTTGTTTCAAGGATCACAAAAAAAGGGGCATGAGCCCTTGTTACAGCTCCAACTGCCCTGCACATCACCGAGAGGGAAAGCAAGCCTGCACAAAGCATTTAGAGCCAGTAACAGCCAACAAACATTCTGGCCTGTATATGACTATATATGTATGTGTGAATACATCTATGCATAATTCAGTTTGGTATGGATCCCAAAAGTCCTATCTTCCAACAGCAGTTCTGAGTACTGTACCAGCTTCCTATATAGTGGGAAAGGTCATGAAGTACCCTGTTGTGCATTACAGCACTGAATTCAGCAGAGCTTTGACAGCTTGGTGTTTGTGTCATGAGGGCCAAGTGATCATTGACTGTAAAATAATTTCCCAGAAATTTTAAATCCAAAGCAAAACCTGTATACTTTCATACACAATTCTATAAATACTTACATATTCAGTTAACGATTCACTAACAGAACTTTAAAAATCTGCCAATATGTACTTGTTGAAACTAACCATGGCTTTTCTTGTTGTTCAGGATGCACAACAGAATTTTTGTTACTGACCACTGAAATATGTGTCTGCAGAGAGACAGAGGTAGCTCATCTTCATGACTTCCCTTAACAGCCATTTAGCATTCCTCCAGGCTGCTCTGGGCTGTTTCACCAAGCTTCAGATTCTTCTCATGAGAGAGAGATGAGGTAAGCAGGACTCTCCGTTTGGTCTTCAAAACAGCCATGTAATGCTATGTGAAATTCAATGCAGCCATGGTATAGGGTGGCATGCAGAGAGCAAGCACTCATGCATTCCTGATCATGTCATCAAAGCCTGGCATGTCCATGACAGGTCAATAGAGAAATTCTGTGACAAACTGCACAGCTCTGTTAGATAACATGGCTAAGTTACACTGGGAGCAAAAGTGAGTGTCCATTCACATATTCTATATGTTTTATTTAACTAGTGAAAACTCTAGAAATAATCTGGATCACAATTATCGTGACACTGTTCAGTCTATCCCCCAGGAAAGCAAGTGACCTTAAAATCAGGTGGGACTAGACTGGGACTAGTCCCTAGAATCTACCAGCTTTTGTTTTCTCTCTGATCTTTTCCTCAGTGATGTTTGCATTTAACCTGTCTTTGTATAAATGTCAATAATCTAGAAACAAACATCATCGCTATGTACTTTACTCAGAAAGATAACAGGGAGGTTCAGGAACATTGTGATTCTCAGACGAAAGATTTTATGTACCCAGAGAAAAAATATACTGGCGAGCAATTATTTCCAAATGCACAGTTGCCAGTAGCTGCTAAAAACACGTTGTATGAAGCAGATTGGACACAAACTAGAACTGTGATAGGCAATCTTTTGATTTTCACAGAAGCCTCTGTGCTGTTTTTTACCTAATTGGAAACTGGCATGTGGTTGAAGCTTCATCTAGCTGCATGAACCCACAAAGCACCTGAAGATACCCAACATTGCTTACATAAATTACCAAACACGCTGCTGTGGTATTTGAAAAGCCACAACTCTCGTCAATCAAACGAGGTCCTGAAGAGTTTACTGACTGTCACTTTGGCTTTTCATTGTGTCAAGGGAGAAACATTCCTTGAACACATTTAGAAAAGTTGCCTCACCAGTCATCCAGCGTGTCACCAATTACTTTGCTCAATGACTTACTAGTGTTCTCCCAGCCACAGCCTCAGTCAGAAAGCATTTCATCTGGAACCACCCACTGGAGCAAGCAATGGGGAAAAACCCTGCTTTTGTAGATAGCACTGCAATAATCTGACTGCAGCATTGAAGCCTTAAATCTAGAGGATGAAGAATTCTGTAGGAATACACCAGGTTACATAATTAATTTGTGAAAATCTGCTTTGGTCATTTAAGACTATAATTCTAGATGGTTTTGTGTCCTCTAACCATATTCCAGTAATGTACCTCAGGGTTTGTTTAATTTTCAAGTGCAGTATAATATTTTCCCCTGACAAAATGAATAGAACATACACAAAAGTACACACAAAATTCAGAATTTTTACAATACGGTCATTGCTCACCTACCCGGCTGTAAAATCTGTCTAATTGCTTCCCCCTTGTTTTCAATCCTGGAGTCTGGTTACACTCAATGGCACAAATTCAACGTCAGTGGCACGCCACCTGCAAGCAAAGCAACGCAGATTTTTTCATGCCCAGTTGATTCAGGTATCTGTACAATCTATAAGGGAAGGTCAGGGAAGGGTAGTTTTCTGGCTCATCAAGAAAAAGTCCTCTCAGAGGAAAAGGCGGTGGTCAGCTCTTCCCTCTCACATCGTGATTCCAGCATCTTGAGTTCTTCAGCCTCATCCTCAGAAGTACCATGCCCTTGCTGGGTGTCTATAATGCCTCATGGCCCAGATAGGGCCTTTGCTGTAATAAACTCTGAAGTTTATAGTTATATTGAAAATTGTTATATTGTCTCATTTCCACTATAGCATTCCATGGGTTTAGGTGATGCTAGAAGAGGACACTTGATTCAAGTACATAGAAAAATAGTCACACGTTTGAACTACAATCTTTTAACATTATTGTACTTCAGCCTAAGTCTCATCAAAAGTTACCTCTTCCAAAGGAAAAGAAATGTCAGTATTGACAAAGCAGCATCTACACCAATAGTTTGCAATCAGCTTCTGAATTGGTTGCCTTTGTCTGGTAGGTTACTGAAACATTTGATGGTTTATATTCTCCTGACTGCTCTGTTCAGTCGTACCCACTGAGGCTCATTCTCAGCCTGCTGCTTTCAGGGTATGGAAACTCAGAATCCACTGTGTTTTCCCTCTTCTTACTCCAAGAGGAGTAAAAATTGCCTTCTGTAGGTCAGTCCTCATTTGTAGGCACTAAAAGTTCCTAAGAAACTGCAGGATTTTCCATATTTTGCTTTTGTATTTGTGTGCATGTTCTTATACCTACAAAGCATTGTGAAATGTCTTTTAATTGAGGGGATAATATTTATTTTTTCTTTCTTTTTCATGGTAGTGCCTATAAATTTGGGTAGTCTTAGGCCTCCTACTGAACAGCATTTCAGCAGTTGTTAGCCCTAGTTTCCTGGGTTCAGGTCTTCTATTAAGTAGTCCCTAAAAGTGATATGAATTTTTAAAAGGATGCCTAAGAAAGAGAAAAATTTGAATCTGAACATGAATCATCATCTGCCTGAAAAATTAAAAGAGCTCAATACCATTTTCAGCTCATCATGAAACAGTGAATACACTGTGTCCAAACAAAAGTGTACACAATTAAAATATTTGGTAAATAAAATACATTCACTTGGTCCACTATCTGTCATTTACACACTTGATAGGCCAAGTTTAGCAAATATGGATGAAATTAGGTAAGTTATTAGCAGCTGTATTTTCAAATAACATAATTTATAGATACCAGGGTTAATAATCCAAATAAAAATAAGTTACTTTTTTCCCCCTGCATATACAGCCATGCAAATGTTGAGCTGCAATGTGGAGTTTCTTTAATTGCCATCACAGCTTTTATTTTTTACATATAATGGGGCCCATATTTAAAATTTTTTAATTTTTACATCTTCACTCATCTGAGGCAAACTGCCTTTTTTTTAAAGTATCAAGTTAGGCCATCTCTGTTCAAGATTTTAGGTACAACCTGTCACTACCTTTGAATAAAAATGACAATAAAAAGAAATCAGAGTTGTTTTAAGGAGTAGGCATGCTGCAAATAAACCAGCTAAAATTACATCTTGTTTAAGGGCATCCATACTGACACACCATAGCTTGTCTGAAGTCAGGATTTTTAATTACAACATCATACTCTGGTGTTTCCTCTATATTAGTTTTATTCAAAGCTCCAGCCTGGGGTCTCTACCAGATTTACTTGGGTGTTGCAGGGGTCACAACTGCAACTCAAAGAGTAACATGGGCAACTCAAGCCTGCTAACACTCCTTTTACAATTGCTACTAATGGTTTATTGCCAGTTTTTGCTATCAGTTGTTGCCAGTTTACGAGAAATCATGATTTTTTGTTCTATACACAGACACTGGATTTTCTAACCCTTGTCCTTTAGTTCAGGCTAAAGGTTCCATATGAATGTCAGGCCTCTGTAAAAAAAACCTTCCTTGAGGATTTTGCTAGAGGTTTCACACATACTGTGGTAAAATCCAAAACATGGAGCTTTTCATTGCCACTTTCAGATCCTTTCCTGTTATGCCATGTCCATTTTTATTCACATTATAACTATGAATATCCCTTTATAATAATTTAGTCACATTTTTGCCTTCAGCTTAGTATCCCTGGTGGTCACAAGAGATACAAATCTAATAAAACATATTCCCATAAACCCCCTGCATTTGTGTGTAGGGGGAAAGGATATTGGCACCTGAGAGTATAATGCTGGAAACTATCTTTACCCTGTTTTCTTGAACTTGTCTAAGTGAATGACTTCATTACTTCTCAGTTACTCACTTTTTTATTTACTAAGGGAACCATGAGATCTCCAGAGCTTTTTTGGAGTTCCTGGTTCTTCCCTTCCTTTTCCCATGAGAATAACATCTACGCAAATCAGTATTATAAAGTGTATTTTTTTATCTCTTTATGAAATACCAGGGGAATATAAAATTAACATAAAGTATTCATGGTAAAAGCAATAATATCTTCCAAATTGTGTGCTAAAATGTGCAGATGCAAACTGGCTTTTGTTTGTGGGTTTTTGGGTTTTTTTTCTGGAAAAAGACACTGGAACTCAGAAGAAGCTCCTAATATAGGAAAAACATCTTGCAGCCAAAAATAATCTTTCTTCATGCATATGGGAAAGTACCTCTGATTTACACATTTCACTTCTTAGAACGTGGGCAGAGCTCTATAACTCTTTTCCCAGATTTCTAAAGTACTAATTTATATCACAGCTGCTTCGAATGCCTTCATTCCACCTAGCACATTTGAGGTGTTCAGGGATATTCATAGGTGCAGGTGGAACAGATCATTTGAACAACTTTTCAGTGGCACCAGCTTCTTTTTAAAAAGAGGATCCTCTATCATTCTTGGGGCTTCTGCTCCTCTCCAGTATATTCTTTTACAAAGAAACCTTGTAGCTGGCCTGAAGTGACTTTTCTTATTTCCCACGAGCATTACAGATCTTAGCTTTTCAATATTTTGTTTTAATTTTGCATTTGTAGATCACTGACCTTGCAGCCTCATCTACCTTCTTCACAGCTACCCAGGACTTTCTTTTTGCTGAGACCTCTTTCCCTGTAAATGCTAAATTAACAAAAGCATCCGAGGGTGGGTACATGAGGGTCAGGAGGAGGGTGTGTGTTGAGAGAGTGACATCAACTGAGACAATAAAAGGGCTTCCAAGTTACTTAGAAGCTCTATTTTAAAGTTACATTTAAGGGGTCCACTAAACCAATTCAGTAGTCTTTAAATATCCTTGACATCAAGAGACAGTCATCTGCCGACATACCCAAACCAGAAACCTCTTTAACATTCTATCTGGTAAGTACACTCTACTTTTTCTTTCCAAGTTCTCTGGAAGACTTATTTAGAATATTTTATCATTGATTCTTTATCATTGATTCTTTATTCATTTTACATTCGTTCCTTTCCGAACATCTTAAAAAAAGGTGAGTGTTAGTAAAATCAAAGTGTTATATTATCTGAACCAAATCTGTGAAATGAAAAAATCTGAGGCAGTGAGTTAGAAATAACTTGAAGTGAATTCATGTCCTGAATTTATAATATTGGGTTAGATGGACTGCCAGGACCACAGTCATAGTGTCATGTAAGAGACCATCCTATAAATGCTTTTCTGACCTAAGTAAAGCTGCAGAAACTATTGCAAAAACGGTACTGTGGAGTTTTATATTTCTTAAGTTTCAGTTATTCTGTATCAAGTTTCTTAAGCTGTAACAAAAAAATGCCTTTTCTGACTGCCAATACTGAAAATCCAAACTGGAAACTGATACTGGAACTCTGTCATCTCTGCCTGTTGTAGCATCATCAGCAATAAATATTTTCCAAATATATTTCAAATGGCAGTTTTGCTGATGATGTGCAAATCAGAGGGGAATTCATACTGGCAATGCAGGATTTCCCTGAAAAAAATGAGGGGCTTAATTCTGATTTCTTTTATGCAACTAAACAGGGAATGACAGAACTCAGTAGAGTTATGCCTCTGCAAAATTGTCGAGTTTCAGCCTCTTCATTCTAAAGAATGTGCAAAAGAAATAGATAAAAGAACAGAAGTTTTTACTTGCATAGTTATATACAAGTATTTCACAGTACTTGAAGGCTATAAAGGAGTAATAATATAGTAGTAGTATTAATAATATTGGAAGAACATGGTGCTTTTCAACCAATTATGCAAGAGATAGGCACCTAGAGGAGGATGATGATGATCATGATGGAGGGCATCTAAGTTTATAGAGTTGCTTAGGAGGTAAGTTGGAACTAAATTCTTCATTTGCATTCCTAACCCATTTCACAAAAAAGCTATTTTTTCAAAAACGATGGCTTTCTTTGGATTTGAGAGGAATTACTTGAAACACAGATTTACACATGTATTAATTTCTATCTTTGTAGACAAAATGACTTCTATAAAAACCCTGGCCCGGACTGCAATCCTCTTATACACCATATGCTTTCTTACAAACTCTGATGGGAGACCAATGGTGTAAGTACATTGTTATACACAGGAGGGCTTTGGCTGTTCTTTAAGTCTTCTCTTTGGAATATCATTGGGTGAGCTGCATCCCTTGGGGGTCCACACAGGAAGGCATCTTTTGTACTGGGTGAGGTTCTAGCTGGAACTCACACTTAGACACCAACAGCAACCAATTGAGACTCAAATCCACAGGCAATCATTTTTCCTTAGCTCTAATGATCACAGAAAACTGCCACTGAATAAATGCCATAGTTTGGTTGATCTAATTGACCTAGTATCACATAAGCCCTAAGCTCATCTACAACAGCTAAATTAAATGATAAATACACAGTCAAACAGGATTGTCACAAAACCTGACTATTCCCATTTTTGATGCCCTCTCACTAATATATCACCATATACCCTCCCTCTCTTCTCTAGGTAACAAACCAAGCAAAATCTGTTTTTTGAAAGATCCAGTCAAATTGATTTGACTTTCACTTGTTCAAATACAAATTCTAGTTACTTTGTTTTCTTTTGTGGGCTTTTTGTAATTAGTGATTCAGAATAGAATTTGTCACCATCCTACTGGTACCATGACAGATATTAATACTATAACTGAATATTTGGGTGGGAGGTTTTGATTTACTGGACTCTTTAATCATGCTGTTATTTTACCTTCTGCTTCTCTCATTCTAAGCCACTTGACTGATTTTCTTACCAGCCCTTGACTGAAAAAAAAATAGCACATAAACCAAAATTTTCAACCATTATACTAGGTGGCAACTAGGCTTGCTAACTACATTTTAAATAAAATTTAAAAATTCCCCAGAAAAATGCCCAGACACCTGCAAACTAGGGAGTCTGGAACAACATTTTTCTATCCCTTACAAATCAGAGAGGCAGCTTCTACAGCTCTGCATTGCGATACCTCACAAAAGTTCCCAAACCCAGGTCATTGAGCGAGGATCTGGAATTCAAGAAGGGCCACCACGAGTCTCTCTCTTCGCTCTTCTTTCCTGCAGGAAAAGATCAGTGAGTGAGATGCAGCTGATGCATAACCTTGGGGAGCACCGACACGCTGTGGAGAGACAGGACTGGCTCCAGATGAAGCTGCAGGACGTGCACAGTGCCCTGGAGGATGCCCGGACCCAGAGGCCTCGCAGCAAGGATGACATTGTCCTGGGCCGGAGGCTGCTCCCGGAGCACTTGAGGGCAGCCATGCAGAAGAAATCTGTGGATCTGGACAAAGCTTACATGGATGTCCTCTTTAAAACAAAGCCATAAGGAAAAAGGCCAGAGCATTGTGTCTGTCCACGTGAGCACGTGTCTGTATATCACTGATCAAGTAGGGCGTTTCATTGTTATTTATTCAAACTGCAGTAAGGATTGAAGGCTCCGCTCAAGGTTGAGTTAGACATCTCACAACCAAATAATAAAATGTATTTACGGTCTACCCAGGACTATTGCTGCTAATTTCTGGGTATCTTTTGGCTAATGTATCTTATAAATTGCCAGCATAAAAGACAGAAAGAAGCTCAAAACAGCAAGAAAGTTGAAAGATCATTTAAGACCTGTTCTACAACTCTTACATGGGCAGCATTTGTAGGTAATCACTAGGACTGCTTGTGCTGTTAACCAGCAGTGAATAAATTCAGTGGAGTCTGTCTGCAGAATAGGGCACCCTTTTGCCCAGAGTTAAATTCTATTTGACTTTGTACTAATGAAAATATGTAAACTTAAACTCACTTTGATTTTCAGAAGGAGGCCTAAAATCAGATGAACATTAATTACATAGCAAAAGCTGCATGATAATAACTCAGGATTAAAGAGTGCAAACATAAAATAAAATAAAGTAGGAAGACAAAGCTTAAAAGTAGAATGGGATAAAATTAAAACCAAATATGAGATATGAAGGTTTAATTTTGCAAAATACTGAATCGAAGGAAAGGTTTGATTACCTTCCCATCCAAAAAATTACAACCTATAATTAACTGCAGAAACAGCAGGAGCAGAGATGGTAGCATGTATGCAAGCACAGCCCTAACTATAGAACTGGGAATTGATTCTATACCAGACAATTACAACTGAAACAAAAATCTTACAATATAATTTTTTTGTCCCTCATTTTCTCTATAAACTATATATCTCCGAATTCCTGTATAATATGTTAGGCCTCATGTATAAGTAATTTTTGTTCATGAGAGCAGTGGCTCTCATAAATAAAATCACTCATTTCCCTATGCAATTTTTTTGTAGAATTAGGATCTCAGGTTTCCAAGTCTCCAAAACGAGAAACATTAACATGCAGAAATCATGCTGAGAGAGGAGCCATGATCTGTAATACATTCAAACCCTAAGCAAGGCTCAGAAAGAAATGGATGGGAAAAAAATCAATTATGGCAGTAATATAAAAAAAGCAGCAACTACAAAATTATTTTGCATGGTATAGGCACAGATGTGTTTAGGATCCTCAGTCAGTTCTGAAGAATAAGGAAGTTTTCTCAGCAGGAAGAATGGTGGGTGCCTCCAAACTCGCCGGAGCTCAAACCCGGTTTAATTGCTGCTCTAAGCCGAAGTGGCTGCGTTTATGTTCCCATGTCGATCCTTATTTGTTTGTTTGATGTCTAGCACACCTTGGGGAGCCCAGTAAAAACCTCCTCAATCATTACACATATAAATTCAATCTGCTGAAGGCTAGAGACTTGTAACTAGTGAGCTGTAGTTCATCATCTTGGCTGTACCTCTATCAAAGTAAAGGCCCTGGTGCTATGAGCAGATGGGGTGTCTGGGCAAGGGCTCCCTGCCACTTGTCTGGTTGTAGAATCGAGGCCTTAAAGTGCACTTTCTATTTATTCTTTTATCAGACATCTGTGCTAACTTAAATAAATAAAATTGCATTTTTGTACCTATGTCTCACTTATGTATTACCAAATAAAGTGGACCAAAAGCTCTTGGACGTAACATTAAAGCATAATACCTGACTGACCTGTGACTATTCTGATATAACTTAGCATTTGGGACAAGACTATTAAGCCATTTTATATTATTACAGCAATATAAATACAAAAATAATGATGAGAGCAATTTTTACTTTTTCTTTCATCTTTCCTGCACATAAAATCATTTTGATGGTTAAACAAAAGGTATTTACCAAGCACAAACCTATTCATGTTCCCTTACAACAATGACACGTGCAGAAACTATGTAATCTTCAAGTGCCAAAATCATAAACTTTGGCATTTTGATCTAAACAAAGAACTCTATTTTCTAAATAGAAAGAGTCACCCAGAGCAGGTGACACAGGAACGTGTCCAGGTGGGTTCTGAACATGCCCAGAGAGGGAAACTCCATAATCTCCCTGGGCAGCCTATTCCAGTGCTCTGCCAGCCTCATTGGAAGGAAGTTCTTCCTCATGTTGAGGTGAAACTTCTTGTGTTTTAGCTTTCGGCCATTGCTCCTCATCCTGTCATTGGGCACCACTGGAAAAAGTCTGGCACCATTCTCTCGGCACCTGCCTTTGAGAGATTTATATGCATTAAGGAGATCCCTTCTCAGTCTTCTCCAGACTAAACAGGCCTAGCTCCCACAGTCTCTCCTCATAGGAGAGATGTTCCAGACCCCTAGTTGTCTTTGTGGCCTCCGCTGGACTCTCTCCAGCAGCTCCTTGTCTTTCTTGTGCTGAGGAGCCCAGAACTGGACACCATACTCCAGATGTGGTCTCAGTAGCACCAAGCAGAGAGGGAGGATCACCTTGCTTTATAATCTGACAAGGGCTTTTTGCCAAGACCTGTGTGCTCAAAGACCTATCCCATGCAGACACACATCTACTGTACACACCTGGTTTTTATAAAATTCTCACTGAAAAGAAAGATAATCACATCTCTGACTGGTGACTCACTGAAACAAAAAGCACTAATATCAATATCCGTCCTCAGGGGGAGTAAAACAGTAGTAAGTGAAAAAAAAAAAAAAAAGAAAAATTGACAAAGCCAGAATCACATGAAGTCAAATAGAAACAAGATAATTTGTGAGATCCTGCCACTGGAGATTTAACTGCCTGTGATTTGGCTTTCTAAGCTGCTTCTGACTTTGGCTGCTGTAAATGCTACTGTTTCATGTTGCTCAGTTCACTGCTAAACGTGTGGCATCTGACTCCTTGCCTTGTTAGCACATTCTGACAGCTTTTGTGAGAGCTGCTTGGCCCTCATTGTTCTGCTGCTGGATTTCTAGAACTGTGTGGTTTATCTCTGTGGTCATTGTTAAAGGATGGAAAAAGAGAATTCATTTAACAGATCCATGTTTTGCTGTATATTGTAGCAAAGCTTCTGTTCTTTGTGGGGTATTTTGGTGTAGCAAAGGCACAAATCCTTGCTCTCTTGCCTCCTCTTCCCCTCCTCTCCCCAAGGAGCATGAGGAGTACAACCTGTCTGTCTAATGTTCCCTGTCTGAAGCAGTGAGATCTGCTAATGCAGATCCTCAGTGTACACCTCAGGCAAGTCCAGAGGTATATACTCACTGAATCCTGAGATCAAAACCCCTAGCTGTCCCTGAAAGAGGAGGATCTAAAATATACAAAAAGCATTGGCTGTACAGTTCCAGGCTCTGGAATCTGACAACAAATTAATCAAGTTCCTCCACCAGTAGTTAAATCAGAACCCCTGCTCAAAGTGGATATACTCATCAGTAGGATATAGATTCATGTTCCCTCTTACCCACATGTTTTCCCTGGGAAGTCTGGTCCAAATCTCTTAAAATCTGGTTTAAGAGATTCTGGTAAGACCCCATATATGGTGGTTGGTCTCCAGAGTGGGGCTTCCCCAATATATCCTCTGTGCAACTGGACTGGCTTCCCACAGTGCACAGAGGAGAACAGACAGACATTCAAAAGGTTGAGCAGAAGTTTGCTTCTTTCTCTTTCTCCTCCCAAACTGCCCACTAATTCAAATTTGCTTCAATATACTGATAATCTGGAGTTCCACAATCCTTTCAACTGACATGGAAGACAAACCCCGCTTAATATATGATCCTTAATAACAATGCTGTAGAAGATATCTTAGAAGAGAGACAAATGTTCTTTTTAATCTGAATCTCATCTCTCAGTTATCTGAATACAGCTGGTGCTCGGTGTTGGTTTATTCTCCCTCCTCCATCCCGTGACATTGCAAACGGTTCAGTGTCCTCTCAACACCTGTGACACTTCAGTGCACTGAAGTTACCTAAAATGTGGGACATGGTAGTTCTGCTGGGGTATTACAGAATGAGAGCCACGTCCACTAATTATATTCCTAAATAGACTGCAGATTACGCAAAATCTATACAACCTATAGGGCTGTACAAACACGCGGTTGTAATTTAAATCAGGAATGGGTTTTAGGACGAAGCTTGAGATAGCAGATGCCAGCTCGCCTAGATAAACTCTATTATGTGATACCTGCGCCGCTATTATCCCCTCAGTGCTGCTCCACAGGGAGATCCCGGCTTTGCAGGGAGATCCCGGTTCCACAGGGGAGATCCCGGCTCCACAGAGAGAGCCCGGCTCTTCAGAGGAGATCCCGGCTCCACAAGGAAATCCCGGCTCTACGGGGGAGTTCCAGGCTCCTCAGGGGAGATCCCGGCTCTATGGGGCAGTTCCAGGCTCCTCAGGGGAGATCCCGGCTCTATGGGGCAGTTCCAGGCTCCTCAGGGGAGATCCCGGCTCTACAGTGGAGTTCCAGGCTCCTCAGGGGAGATCCCGGCTCTACAGTGGAGTTCCAGGCTCCTCAGGGGAGATCCCGGCTCTACGGGGGAATTCCAGGCTCCTCAGGGGAGATCCCGGCTCCACAAGATCCCGGCTCCACACCTCTGCCGTTCCCCACCGCCGGCGGGCGGCGCTCGCCCTCCAGCACCGCCCCGGCCCCTCACACCGGCCGTCCCCCACGCTCGCCGGGGAGGATTTATCATGTTTCTATCAGTGTATTTTATTCTGTTCCTGTTTGCGGTGATTTGTGCTTTGTAACGTTTCACTCGTCTGGTGTTTGTTGTGTTGGTGTTTGTTTGTTTGTTTTTTCCCCTGTCCGTTTTTATCCACGGGGGAATTTATTCTCCCACCTCTCCACCCCCCCGCCTTCTCCCGCCCCCTCAGGGAGTGCCGCGCGCCGCTCCCTTGGCAACGGCGTCCCGCGGCTCTCGCGAGATCCGGGCGCCTCCGCCAGCGCCTCCTCCGCGGCAGCGGGGGCGGCTCTCGCGAGAGGTGGCGGCGGGTGCGCCGGGCCTGGCGGGGCGGCGGGAGCGGACGCGGCTCGGCCGGTGAGTGAGGGAGGGAGGGAGGGGGTGGCTGAGGGGGCACAGCCGGGGCGTGTGGGACCCTTCGCCGCGGGGAACCCCTGCCGCAGAACCACGGAACCCTCAGGGTCGGAAGGCAATCCCCCTGCGCAACCCCCCCTTCCGGGCAGGGCCGGCCGGAGCAGGTGGCACAGGAGCGCGTCCAGGTGGGTCCGGGATGTCTCCAGAGGGGGAGACCCCGCGGCCTCCCTGGGCAGCCTCGCTGACCGCGTGCTGAAGGTTTTTCACCCCAAAAACGCCGCAGACGGATTTACCCGCCCCCTCCACCCCTCAACCCCCGCGGCCGCTCCGCTCAGTGAGGGGTGAATGAGCGCGCTGGACGCGGCTTAAATTGATGCTTTTCGTCATGTATCGTTTACTGGTAGGACCTGCCTTCACTGCGAGGCCTGTGCAGAGACAGTATTGTTGCTCAGGACTGCCTGACAGCCGTCGTATAATTCCTGAGCACACTTATTTTACATAATCCTTGAGCAGTGATTTACCCACTCAAACGATTTCGTAATGAGTTCGGCATCTTTATCATATTTTTTTTCTACGTCAGCATATTTTATTTGCAGAAAATATCAATTGCTTGTGTGATAAATCTGTCATAGCACAATTATGTGTTGCAGTTGCCTGTTTGGTTTTTTTCTTTAAATTCACTTTTGTTTCTAGCTATTGCTTCTGCATCTTTTTCCTGTTTATCTCCGATCCCATCCACTGTGTCACTTTAGAACTCTTTTCTTTCAGAACTGGGACCCACCTCCATCATAGACCTCTCCCAGGTTTGTTCCTGTCACTTGTGGGGCTTCTTTGTCCAAAGCAGTGGTTGAGCATTGTATCTTTTTGTTCTTTATTGTTGGCTGCCTCTTACAAATTTGAGTACATGCTTAAAATCTGGTTTCTCAGTAGCCTTTTTGACTGTCCTTGCTGTTCTCCTCACTTCTGTTTGCCTGTATTCCTCGTGAATCATCTGCTGTGATTCATTGAAAGAGTACTTACCTCTGTTCCTTCAGCTTTGTTGATCCTTTCCCTGGAATACACTCCCTCTCTCTCTCTCCTGGGTTTTCTGTTGAATTAGATGTCCCAGAAATGCAGTCCCAGTCATCAGCTATCACACTTTTCACAGTCCATAAACTGATAGTTCACATCTGTTATCTTTTATGTGAGCTAAAAAAATGTGCCTCTGCATCATCTTGTGTAGGTTGCCTTGAATTCCTGTAGCTTGAGCACAAGTACAGTCAAAAGGAACTGGTTGATTTTTTTTCCCCTTTCTTTTTCAATTGCTCTGTAGTTAAGGAAGATGTTCCACTGTGTGTGTCCTGCAGGTCTGTCAGTGTGTCTTTGACTGGGTCTCTTGCAAAATATCAGAGATTTTCTTGTAAGACACACAGACTTCCTGCCAACAACGTTTGAATATTCCCTCTTAATTTGTGCCATTTCTGTCTCAAAACCTCCTTGTACATCTTGTCTGTGCCGATGGTGCTGTCTGAGGCTGCTCTTGGAAGTTTTTCCAGCACATCTGTGTAGGTACTTTTGCCCAGTGCATTAATGCCAGGGACGGTGGGGGTTAAGAAGGACAACAAGGTGGAGCAGCCCTCATATCACACATTAGATTCCTTCTTGAAGCCCAGTTTTCCTCTAAGGCACAATTGCTCTTGCAAATGGTGAACAGCTGATGTGTGGATGACATGACTTTGTTAAATTAGTAACAGATGTCATCCCTATTGGTTTTTCTGTCACTTTGTTATAAACTGTGTGTTTTCATAGCTTGTGTTCTTGAGGTTGGGGCTCCTTTGTCCTCCGTGCACACACAGAAATCAAAAGCTCATTATGAGCCAATTTCTTTCAGCACAGCTTTGCTTTAGCAGTGTTGTTTAAATCTTGGCCTGGTGCTCTTGCTTGTCAATAAAAGTATGTATAAGATCAGAAGCTAATTTATAATTCATTTCAGATGTGAAAAACTGTGTGAGAATTTTCTTGCTCGTGAGGTGTGTTGTTACTGCTGGGTACAGCCATGGGTATAGACCTCACTTATTTCTTCAGGAAATCTGTTTGATGCTCTGATTCTCTTTATCTCATCCCTGGTGCTGAGTGTGATGAAGCCCTGACAGATGTGTCTGTCTGCTCTGTGTTGCTGGCCCACAGGCCATGGGGCCAGTAGTAGTGGCAAGGAGTTGGGTTCTGCTCCTTTTTCCTGCAGTGATAGCCAAGATTCTGCTTGGAGAATTGGTGGGAGAAGTTGCTCACTCCACTGAGCTTTTTGTGGGCAGACCTTGGCAGATTTCACACAGTGAATCCTAGTACAGAAGGGGGAGTTGGGAGTCATCTGCATCTTGCTTTTCAGTCTTCCAATGTCAAATAGCTGTTTTATCATCATGTTCCCTTAGGGAATTATAAAGTTAAATCTTGCAGGATAGTCACTGGATATCTGTTGTTTATGGTTCTATAGTTAGGAATATCATCAGCTTCCTGTGACTACTCTATTTTTTTTCCTTTTTATTTGCTCATTAAGAGAAGCTTCAATCCTGACCTACTATGTTAATGTTGAGACTGTATTGCAGAGGATGTCTCTTAGCTGTGCTTTAATCAGTGTCAGTTTGGTAACATTTCAGTGATGATAATTTATAAAGCTACTTTGTGTGGCTGAATTGTGACTGATCTCTGCACTACTTTGCAAGAAGCTCACTTGACAGGTATGGATTTCCATGATATGTGGTGTTTGCATTATGAGCATGTGTCCTTTGAACTGCATTTCTTAATTAGGATGCAATGTCACTGTGCTTGCATTCCCAGTGAATCTAACTTATAAGTTCCTTTTTGTTGTTGCTGCTTTTGTGCTTTGATGACTAGAGGCAGCGAACAGCAGACTGTCACTCCTTACAGAAAGTCTAAATATTTAATCTGAGTTTCTCTGTCACAACTAATGCCAGGTTTTGTCCTACCTCGTTACTTGTCTACTGGAGCTTTCTGATTATCCTGGTTCACCTTTACAGTGGATTTTGCTGAAGGGGCAGGTTAGAGCAGACAAGCTTCTGAAACCTGCCCTACTTTGGGAAATGCTTCTGACCAAAGCTTAGAGCTGAGTAGATGCCTGAAGTGCTTCGTTATTTGAATGTTGTCTTCAGTACTGACAGCTGGAGCAATCAGTTCTTTGTTCTACCTGACGAGCTGGTGGCCAGAGGAAATTCAGGATATTTTAATCATCTTTCTTAGTAAGACTCCAGAGCTTTGCAGCCCACAATATTCTGGCTGGCTGGAAATGTGTTGATACTGGTTGAGATTAGCTTTGTTTCTTTCCTCAAAGATTTCCAAAGAGCCTTCTCCAGCCTCCCCTAACCTGCACTATCTTTGAAAACTGCAAGTCCTGCATCTCACCAAAGTATATGCCTACTTCTGTCCAGCATCTACTGTTGTCTAAATCTTGCTTAATCTGCTGTGCCTCTTTTGTGCATTTTATGTTGTCATGGCACAGAACTGAATATGCTTTAGGTATTACTTAAAATAATCTGTTCAGCATCTATCACAGGAGAGTGTAGGATACATCTTTTCATGAGCTCTTCAAGTAGTGGTGTAAACACATTAATTACTCTATTTTTCAGTGCCTGGAGTGGTTCTACCACATCGACTTTTAGCTTTTCAAACCCACTGGGTGTCTGTCTTTAAAATTCCCTTGTATTTCAGTAGCCTACAACTTTCATAAATTAGTGATGATTCTGGCTTCAAGTTGATGTTAGCAAATCTGAAGTGTTCTGGCTGTTTATGTTGAAAGCTTTGAAAATTAAAGTCTGCTTCCTGATTTCCTATAACTCCTTGTGAGAATTCTCTGGAGCATTAGCTTTCTGCAGAAGGGTGTGAAATCATTCTTTAGCCCTGGAGAATTGCTTGTTAGCTGATTAGGATGGCAATCACTTGGGCCAAAGTGCCAGTGTTGTGTGATCTATTGAGGGTATTTGGATTTGATTCTGTATTTCCTGTGTTCCCAGTGCCTTTTCCCCTTTACCAACATTTCAGATGCAGTTCCTTGATTTCGTGGAAGGCATTGAATAATATTTGTGGCCATGCACTCTTGCAGTTTTTCTTTTAGTTTTTGGTTTTTTTACACCCAAGGTCAGAATGTGTCCTGAAAACATGCTTTGTTTATTCCCCCCAGTGTGAATCCACGCCTAAAAAAAAAAAAAGAACATTAAACCACAGTTGAAACATTCTTTTCTATTACAGAAAAACAGTGGTTTTGCAGAATTGTTTAAAAAGAATCAAGATGACTAGTTAGTTACTAGTAAATAATGCATAAAGCATTTGCTAATTGGAAAAACCCCAACTATTTTCAATAGAGAAAAACATAAAAGAATTCCTTATTTATAGTCTTACAGGATTGTTAAAACTTGAAATAAAATCGATAAATACATTTGTTTATAATCCACACAACAGCGCTGTCAGCAGTGGTCAGGGAGAAAAACTGGCTGTGTTACAGCA
The DNA here is from genome assembly GCF_003984885.1 of Neopelma chrysocephalum. Classification (NCBI taxonomy): domain Eukaryota; kingdom Metazoa; phylum Chordata; class Aves; order Passeriformes; family Pipridae; genus Neopelma; species Neopelma chrysocephalum. The sequence continues at coordinate 1,582,771 of NW_020897693.1, forward strand.
GATTGTTTCTGAGAGAAATGTTAATTGTTGAGATTGTTGAAATGTTAATTGTGGAGTGGAGGATGGAGGGAAGACTGTCTCTTGTTCATAGTGTGACATGCTTGGAGCTAAATAAGAGGTTTCACAAGCTGTAGCTTTGGACACTTGGATTGTTCATCTTGTTTTCTGAGCTGTGTGCCAGTCTGGTGAAGCTGCTGGGGTTCCTCAGGTGCTTTAAGCTGGGAAAAGGGAATGCTGTTGTTCATGAGGAGCAGTTCCATTTATTTGTTTCTGTCCTTCTGTGTCATCTGTTGTTTGCGGTAGCTTAAGTGTAGCTGCATAGCAAAGGAGATTGAGGAACTGAGCCGACCTAAAACAGGCTTTTCCTTTGAAGTGTGTGTGGACCTGGACCCTCCTGTTGAATTTTCACTGTAAGAGAGATGGGGAGAAGGCAGAAAGTGTGAGACAGTTTAAGGAAGTGACTTTACATTGGCCTTTCAGCTGCAGTTCTCTGAAAACAGCTGCTCTTTACACACCTTCCCAGTACAAAAGCTAAATTCAACTATTGGTGTCTGTTCAGTAAGAACTGGGTGCTGGATGCCCAAGGCACCTGCTTTGGTCTGTACCTGAGGGGGCAAAATGTCTTTTAGATGGTTTTAAAGGGAAGAGAGAGTTTGTGGAGAGAAGCAAAAGCTGGTAAAGAGCCGCGTGGTGCTTCGGCAAACCGGAGTGGAAGCAGGACCCTGTCATGGTCAGGAGCTGGGTGTGATTGCACAGGGGCAGCTGTGGCATCCTCTGGGGCATTCCTGGTCTTGGCTCTCTGTCCCACACGGTGTTGTTGCCACAGTAGCAGGACTCACTGGGCATCTTGCTCGAGTGACTCAATGGACACAATTCACTTTGACTCGGGGTAAAAGGTGTCTCTATCTTTGTGTTGCCTGTGTACATCATCCTGAACCTAAGTTGGAATGACTGCTGCTGGAGTAACTCACAACTGCATTTATAAACCAACCTTCCTTCCCTTTGTCTCCTTAACAATGCTTTTTCTGTTCTGACATAGGTTGTAGGTTTCTCCTTGTTAAGCTCCTGATAAATGTGTGTAGATCCTATAACCTCTGTGTAATATCCTTGCACACATTGTGCTTTGATAACCTGAATTTCTAGGTAATACACCATAAAATGGTTATCTGAGCTTTTTGCCTTTTTTTTGCATGACAGAGTTCCTGTAATTTTAAATAAAATGTTTTTTCCTTTTCCGGACTCTATATGGACACCTGACCATGCCAGTCTTCCAATCAAAATGTGTTTAATTATAGAAACTGTAACAGGAGAAAGACCCAACCCTGTGGTGGAGATTGTATACTTTGTATGAAATCTGTTTTGTTGGTTAGACCTGAACATGAAGGAAAAACTCCTATGCAACCAACATTTTCAAGAAGCTTGTTCTCTACCATTCTGCTGTAACTAAAACTTTTGGGTCTAAATTTAGCTAGGAGAATCTAAATTTGACAGAAGAGTTATTCTATTTTCCATGACTAAAGGGACAGTTTATTTGAGCAGCAACTTTGTTTTAAAGAAGTCTCAATTCTTTCGGGACTCACTTCCAAACAGGATAAGTTTCATTGAATGTAACAAAAATATCTTAAGGAGAGGTGAGGTGGAGATACAATGTTTCTAAAATATTTACCTTAAAATTTTAAAGAAACATTAGCCTACCTTTCCGTTATTTAGCAGGTTTATATGTCTGTAATTTGATTTTTTTCCAGCTGCTGTGCAATCATCAGCTGCTCACTTGTGGCTACTTTTTCATTTTTGTAACCAGGTCATTCTCAACTGTACAACTCTCTTGACACAACCATCACTTATAGGTATGACTTGAACACCTGTCTTTAAGATTGGCAGTCCTTATTGACAGCCACAAGGTGTTTTGATCCAAGAGTGAATTTTAGTGGGAGTTGAACATTAATATCATATCCCAGTGAAGGAAAGGGAGCTTACTATGTCTATTTTTATTAAATTTTTAAATGCGACTTTTCTGCAGGAGTCAGTGGAACTGAACCACACTGAGTGTTTCCAGGAATTGCTGTAGATTCCACTTTGGAGTGAGGTCTCAGACATAACTGCTAATTGTGTTTTCCTCTTGGTCAACCATTCAAATTGTAAAATTATTGGTCTCTTTTCTACAGTTGGGATCTTTCTTTGAATTAACTTTATACGTTTGGAACAAAATTATGATGTGTTTGCCTTGTGTTTTATAACCAGTGACTTTTCTGTTTGGACACAGTGAAATTAATTGTTGCAAAAGTGAAGTTGCCTGCCAGCATTTATAGAACTATATTTCCTATAACAAAATGATCTTTTTAGTGCAGGTATCAGCAAAATGTATAAAATGTTACTGTCATGCAATTTCGAAGTTGTGCTTCCGTATTTCCTGTTTTCTGTAATCTGCATTTAAAAAATCAAAGCCTAACAACACTTAATTCTGCATGTCTTACCTTTTTCTCCTGTGTGGCTTTACTTAAAGGTAAACACTGCTCTCTTAATGTAGGTTGTGAGTGCTGCATGTGTGCTTTTCAGAGCAGTAGTGTGAGGAAGCTGGCAGTGGAATGGCAGGACGGCCTCATCCTTATGACAGTAACTCCAGTGACCCAGAGAATTGGGATCGGAAATTGCATAATAGACCTCGTAAACTTTGTAAACATTCAAGGTAGGTGCTATGTACCATCTATTGCATCTCAAAAACTACAATGAAAGTCCATCCTAAAGGCTACTGTATCTGGTTGTGGCAAGTCCTGTCATAAATTTTGTAATTCTTCTTAAAAGGACCGCTTCTTAATTCTTTTAAAAGACATTTTCTAACATAAGTGATTTGTCAGCTTCCTTAATCTGTGCTTAGATTTGTTTTGCCATTTGTTTGTCTTTTTTTTTTTTTTTTTAAGCTAAATGCTTTGTGTGCACATCAAGACACCAATTGAGTGACTGAATATATGGATTTTTTTGGGGTGCTTGCTAGGAGTTACTTCCTGTTCACCACATTTTAGTTGCTGATACTCTGTTTAGTAGCTTAATATGTGCAATTTGTCCATGGTGAGAAATCATAGTTGCTTGCATGCAAGTATCACTCTCTGTAGCACTTCCTTGGTAAAGCTGTGTGTCAGACCTTGCTTTTGCCTGCATCCCTCACAGTAAGAATGTTTTTTAAATGCTTCTGGATTTGACGAAATTATGAAGTTAATTAGTGGTTTCCCAGCATACATTTCAAAAGAGAACCAAGCAGAGCGATTAGTCACCTTGCAAATATATGTGAAGAAGCATATTCCTGGAAATATATTTAAGCATCCAAATAAGTGTGTATCTTCCAAGTACTTTGCCCTTTTAGAAGGGCTAAATATAACTGAAACATCTCTCTTAGCGAGCTAAAATTGTTCGTGATTTAAGCTTTCCCACTTGCAAGATGATAGGAAAAGAGCTAAGGAGCATATTCAATAACAGCAACTTATTTCACATTTTTATTGCAGACAAAATGGATTCTAATGTTGCCCAAAATGTTCCATGGGCAATTAATATTGTGGGTTATCTTCCTGTTGTTGAATCTTGGATAATTGTGAGAAATCCAAGAGGACAGGGAAAAAAGAATGCACCAATAATTAAAAGGCTCACAGGGAGACCCGCGTAATTAGAGGCCTGTGATGTGAATAATGGAGTGATTAACACAGAGCCAAGGAGGGTGGCTGGTGCTACTGGTCAGTACAGGCTTGTGGAATGTAGCTTTGTGCAGCTGATATTTTTAATAAGGTGTCTGGAGGTGGTTGATCTGTGCTCCTTATTTAGGATTTTGGGATCACGATGTGGCCCAGCATCGGCAGTGACCAGTGTCGGTATGAGGGGGGCATTGTACGGGAGTGGGGGGCTGGGGGTGTGGCTGTGTGTGGGTGACTCACTGCTGAGCCCAGTTCATGGATTATTCCAGCCATCTTCATTCCCGTGCTGCCTCCCACGATGATCTGGAACAAAACCCTAAACTGATACTGGTACAGATGACCCATGATGGGGAGTGTTGAGTAAGGAAAAGGACTCATCAGCAGCCTGTGATCTGAGTGGTTTGATAAGGTGTGCAAATATCTGCATGTTCTTCATATGACTGAGTACAGTGTTTGACAGTCAGGAGCCAAGGATGTGGGATTGTCACCTGTGTCAGCTCCCGCTCGTTGTCCCGTTGGAAAACCCAAAGGCTGGACAGTGACATCTTGATCAGTCACTTGGGATCCTTGCAGGAATGGCATCGTGGGGATGAGCTGTAGGCAGTGGGCAAGTGTGTAATAAGTGGTGATAGCTGGAAGCTGGAGCTGGGTACATCCAGTCCAGAGAAACAAGGCATATGCCTTATCATGTGTGGTCTAGTGTGGATTATGTATTTTAGGGAGATGTTTACATAAAAACTGTGCAGTTTTCTGAAAAGATTATTTTCAGATAGGAGTGAACTCAAGGAAGTCTATGGCCTGTGCTTTTCAGAAAGGTTGATCATTTCATGTGGTCTGATTGCAAGGTTCACACATCAGAAGGTAGGAAACCTATGCCTTTAAAATAATGACAGCTAAGTTGGATATATTTCTGGCAAAACACAATTTGTTTCCAATAAAATGCTGAATAGTGAGTATTTTATGGAAGCTTTTAACGTGTATGGTAGGGAAATAGTATTCAAGCTAGCATGTGATCATTTAAATCTTTTTTTCCCCAAATAAAGTGTACCCATTATGAAATCTTTGAGAATGATAACCCAAATGATAGTTTGACATTGTAATAGAATAAAGGATAAATTAAGGATAAGTATTTTGTTACCTTACTCCTTTGAGATACTTGATTACTTCAGAGAATCCAATTATTGGAAAACAGTGTACTTTATTCAAAAGCCTCAACAAAATAATTGGATTTTGTGTGGCTGAATATCGGCATATTACTATTGATTCTGACTTAATTGACACTTTTTCTCTAGACAAGTGAAAGTCAGTGTGAAAAGTGCAGTATCAGGGGAAATATGCATTTGGAAGCATAAGCTGTAATAATATAACTTGAAAAGGTTTGAGTACTGCTGTCTTATTTGTCTTTCAAAATGCACTTGTTGTCATGAGTTAAAAAATACTTTTGGTTTGGAAAATGTAATGGTGAAATAAGAACTTTATAATAAATCTCAACAAGGGAGTAATATTTAAAGATGGATGCTGAGCTTGTCACTCGGTGCTTTGGAGAGTTTAATCCTCCAGCCTTAACCTTCTTAAAATAGCTTAGATAACTTTCTGGACTTAAAAAAAAGCATCATCCAGGGCTGTGAGCTGTCCTTGTGTGTGTAAGGCTTATGTGGAAGCAAGGAAAGCCACGGGGATCGTCTCCCTTCACTGTGCCGTCTGTTTGAGGCCAAGGACGTGGTAAAACTATCCAAAGGAGTGTGTGTATGGAACACTGACACAGGTTACCACTCTATCCAGTTCTTTCTAGTTGGGTCAGTGTCCAGTTTTTGAAACCTGCCAGGTTGAGCTGTTGTTTTCACTCCTTTTTCCTCACTTGTTCTGAGATGGGCAATGTAACGGAAAACTCGGAAGGGAGAGATGAGGAAAATAAGGACTAAAAATATAATGCAGATGATCCCTGGTATCTAAAGAGCCTGACAGGATGAATTCATGTGGTGCTAAAGATGACTAACTAATGATACAGTCTTGTTTGTCTGAGCTATTACAAAAAATTCTTTAAGGTAATTTTTGTTTAAGTGCCCAAATAAGATGGAACCAAATGTTGCAGAACCATAAGTTGACTAAACGGTGATGAAGGTTCAATAAATGGCCTCTGAATCCATGTTTTCATTATTAGGTATTGCTGGTCTGTATTTTCTATTTAATTTTTCATCGGTTATTAGCTTCCCATGTGTCATTTCTCTGTAGTGCTGCAGTTTTTGTTGTTGTTGAAAGAGTTTAATTCTCTTGTACTAAGTACTTTTTCTGGAGTTGTGGTAAAAAACCTTTGGCTTAAATTTGCCTCTTCCTTCAGATTTGTTCTGGATTTTATTTTCTAAATCTGCTTCTGTTATAATCCCTTTTGATAGTTTCTTCTTTGTTCATTCTACTTGAATATTATTAGACCCAAAGTCTTGCCTGCACTACTGCATTTCTGAACAAAATGTGGCTGTGCTGTGATTCTGTTGCTGTGAATCTTCAATCTTCGAAAATATTCAATTCTTTTTAAATCTTTTCCATAGATGAGAAGTTATTGAGCATATGCTAAATGCTGAGATTTTTTCCCCCTAATATAATATTATTTTTGCATGCTGGGAGGGTGCATTCATGGGTTGTGAATGGAAATGGCACTTGTCTCAGCATTTTGTAAGCATGGGAAGCATCCCCAGAAGGGTCCTTTTCTTGTCTCTGGAGTGATATCAGACTGCATAATCTGTTTTCCACTGTGGGACAGGTTTTATTGCTCTTCATGTAAGCTGGATTTCTGCAGTGGAACATTTTCCAGCATGGGGCAGGCCCACAACAATGTATGACATGAAAATAATTAGGCCTGCTTTTGCCATGGGCTCGGGTCATACTCTGGGTTGCTGTGCACCATCTGCTGAAAGTTCACTGCAAACATGGCTTAATTGCAACCTGGGACTGGCAGATCACAATCTCCCCATCTGGGATCCGTAGGCACCAGGCTGGAAAGCCCTCAGAAGGAGCTGAGACGGGCTGGGAAGAGCTGCTCTTGGAATCTAATAAAATGGGGTGTGCTCAGGGATAACTTTCAAAACCCCTAGTCTATTGATGTTTTGTAAGGTACCTAAGATATAGTGAGTGATCTTAAACGGTTGTGGGGGTGGGTTTTTTCTTCCTTTCTGACATCCTTCACTTCTGAAATGACAGCTCACGCACATTGCTGAGAAGGAAAACTCAGCGGCTTTCCGTGCAAAAGCACACAGTAAATCCTTCTGAACCTCTCCAGCACACAGATGGCCTTTTCCAAATAATGTCAGATGTTATTTGTGGTGAACTTTGACATCATGCAAAACTTGATCAGACCCTGATGTTTAATTGGGGCACAAAGCGCTTCAGAGGTGAAATGATTATGCTCGGAACTAGAATTTTTTTACAGACAGCTCTTCTCTTCATTGGTTGTACCTTTCATCTCTGAGAGTAGAAACTACTACATGCAGTGTTTGGACCCAGTTCTTTTGAATTTGAACTTCTGAAGCTAGTTTTTAGTAAAAGGAGGTACTTTCCAGTTCCAAGGAGGAGAAAATGCTTCTGAGTTTCTTGAAGTTTGATTTGTACCTAACATCCATTTTGAAAATGGAGCAGGAATTGGTATATAAGTAAAGATAACCAGGATTTGTTTATGAAGGTCTTGGGTTTGAGTAGCTTGGCAGAAGTCATAAGGTGTGAATGTGTTCCCTTTTAAAGGTTAAGTCCTTGGTGCTTTAAGAAATCCCTTTGGCGACTGAACACCCCAGTCATGGGATTCTTTGTGTTGTTTCCTTCCTGAAATGGAACTGGATTGCTAAGAACTATATTACTCATGGTTGAGAGAACCCACTGAAGACCAAAATTATGTGAATATTAAAGAATTTTGAGGGAGGAAAGTGTTGACAGAGTTTCTGCATTGAGCTGAGGGAAGATCCTGTAGCACTCCCCAAATTAAGCAGTGACAATTCTTTCTAAGGGCTTCCTTACTGGAGAAACCCCATATAGAGAACCAGTGCTGAAAGAGCCTGCATGCACTTGCACTTTTTCTTACTGCTGAGGGACTGTTCTATTAGAGGCAAAACTGCCTGGGAGAGGTTTTTCCAGCATGCTTTCCATGCAGCTTATTATAGCTGTGTCTTCCATGGCTTATTTTGAAGGGAAGAAAAAGCTTACGAGGCTGATGGTTATTCTTTCCCTGGGGATAGTGGTTGTGTGATCCCTCACAAGACCCTAAAAACAGAGGAAAATTCACTGGCTCACGTCACTGAAATTGTATGAGCAGGAATTTGCTTTCCATGTCCAAAGAGCTGACTCTTCAGTCTACAATGCCAGTGTTCTCCTGCCTTTCTAATCACAAGTCTCTTGTTTGCCTTACTGACTTCCCTCTTTATAACAGCAGTCATTTGCTGAATAATCCCCCTTAATTTTTCGGCTTTCATCGTATGACATCTTGATTTTTATTTATTTTAAGAATTACTTTTAAACTATTCCTCCAGTGCATTGTGGCTCCTGAAAGGAGCCTACAGACATTCTAAGAAGAATCATTTAAATAAAGCTGTTGCATAGTGCTTACTTATCCTCCCCCAATGAAATAACCTTTGAAAAATTTTACCCTGACTTGTGTATACATTTTTCTTTGTTGCTTTTTGTGCTCAACCTGTCAAGAATTTGATGATCTGTTGATGTGAAGATGCACATCAGGGATTGGTGAACTGATTCTGATCAGTAAACATACTGATTAGTGTAATTACATACTAATAGTGTTTAGGTTGTCACGAAGAGTAGTACATTTTTCCTGTCTTAAGACTTGCTGGGAAAGGGATGCTGGTGGTTAAAAAATGGAGGTTGTGCAGCCTTGTTCTCCAAAGGTTATCGCTGTACCTGCTCGTGAACTCAGCGAAAGGTGAATTCATTTTAAATATTAATCCAGCCAGACTTTACAGGGACAAATCAAGCGTCCCCTGGAACTCGCAGGGGTTTGTCTGTCTGGAGCGATCAGGAACGCAACTGGAGATGTGACAGGGGAAAGTTAGCGATAACCCTTCGAGCCGCGGTGGTTGTTGCCGGAGCCCGGCGAGCCGGCAGGGCCAGAAATAGCTCCGCAGATGGTCCCTGGCGCGGTACCCGAGCAGCTCCCGCCGCTCCCGCTCTTCCCACCCTGCCTGTCAGCGCCGGTGCCCAATGGCTGCGGACGGATGGGGACGGCGAGCCGGGATTCGGCTCGCAGGAGGCGGCGGGGTCAGACGTCAGCCGTGCACTACGCATGGCTGAGTCAGGGACTGCGAGAGACTGAATCGAATTAATATCCACGGGGCTTGGCAGCTCCGAGCACTTAATGGACTGCACAGCCACAGTTCCTTATCCGGGAGGGGAAGATGATGGAGGAGAAAGTGAGGCTCGCTGATGGTGCAGTGGACTACTGAAGAAACGATGGAAATGCCAAATATGCTGAACTTAACAAGTAATGCCAAAGGATGCTGATCTGGCTTTCAAAGCTGCCTTATTGGAAGGAACACAATTCCTTTGTGCTCTGATCCCGAAATTATTTCCATGCTTTTGTGTTTCTTCCCTGATAGACACAAGAGGAAGGTGCGTATCTGTTAAGAGGAATGAGCTGTGGGCATTATTCAGGAGAAGAATGAGGGAAAGTGCTGTCCTTTGTGTGCACAGGTCAATTGAAATGTCTGCTGACAAAGAACAGACTTCAGGGGGAGGAAGAGGGGCATAAGCCTTGTCGTTGTGTAAGTCCTGGCAGGATGAGCAGAACAGATTCCTCCTAAAGCCTTAGAGCATGGTATCTGTAACTTATTGTGTAGATAAAGCTCTACATCCTCATTCTACAAGTGTTGATTATGTGAATCATTCTAGGAAAGGATTGGATATAAGTTTATATTTTAAGAAGAGTTAATCTAAGTTTTAGAAGATAGACAGGGGTGAAAAGGGTGAAAACCTTGGTTAATATTGCACTGCTGTCTCCATTTATTTAAGGTTTCAGGGTGGTTTTTTGGGGAAATAAGGATATTGGTTTAGCACTATAATTTTGTGTGGACAAGAGCTGGTTTTATAAAACATCTATGTTTATTTGGCAGTATTCAGTGGGATGCACATGGAGTTTTTGTATTGAAATACATGCTAATTGTTTTGGCAGTAGAATTAATTCAGTTTAATGACTTCTTTTAATAATTAGTGATATATTCAGAGCAATATGTTGTTATGCATAAAGACAAACTGAAGCTCTCCTTCCACAGATGACTCCAAAGCATCATTAAATTGAAGAGCATTTACATTTTTTTAAAACAGCTCTTTCCTTACTACAAAAATAGGAAGCATTACCAGTATGACAAGTGTGCCATTTTGATGGTACTTTTTTTTCCTCCTTCACATCATATTAAATAGATTTGCTTAAATAAAACCTTGAGCTTATTTGGTTTTCTTCATAAGGCAGCTGCTTTTATAGAAATTGTCTCATCCTTTACAAAGGCAGAGCTTCCTTCAGCCCTGACTGAGGGGGAAAATGAATTCTGTCACCAACTTGAAGTTCTTGAATGGGTGCAGTGCTCATGTTCCAGTGTTTCTTTGCAGCCAGGAAAAACTGTGTATTGAATTTGTGGAGATCTGCCTGAATATTCAAATATTCATGGGGTTTTCTGGTTGTTTTAGTTTCGTTTTGGGTTGTGTTTTGCTTTGTTTTCCCGTGTAGGAAAGTAATTGATAAAACAATGCTCTTCCATTTTTAAACTTTTGGGTACAAGGTGGTCTTACATATATGGTGCTTTTTCCAGCTTTAATGAATGAGGAAACGAGGCTGTGGATTTAAAATGTTGGTTTGGTTGTTTTCTTTTTTTACTCTCTTATGCTTTAAAATTAAATTAAAATATTTCATTAAGCACGCAGGAGAAAATCTTGCGTACAGGCTGGTGCTGCCTGTGGCTCGCCCAGCACAGTGTGCAGCTGGTGGTCAATTAACTGAGAGTTGATTTTGCAGCTACTTCTTTTCATGGTGAGCTGGAGATCTGAAGCTGTAATGACTGTTTTGGAGACTTGAAGTGTAATGCACAGTGCAGGGAGGGCACCCCTGGGTGCTGTGTGATGAAATTCCAGGTTAACACAGTGTAGCACCGGGTGCTGCATGAGACCTACGGCTTCCCCACACTTTCAGTTCTCAGTGGTTCACTGTTCACTGCTGTTTAGGAAGTCCTGGTGCTGTGTCTGGTGTGCATAAAGCTTCTGTCAACCACAGGACTTTCTAACTGTCTGCCTGTTCTTTCAAATGGGGCAGCTCTGCTTTTGTCAGTCCCGTTTCCACTGGTGTAGGTGGGTAGGAAGCTGCATCAACACAACTGTGGAACTCCCCAGCGAATGCCAATTTGTCTTGCCGGCATCACTGGGGACCAGGTTTGTAGTTAGTCCCTCACATTGCTGGTGTGGAGAGAAGGGTTTTTGCATTTCCCTGCAGAAACATCCTCCTGGCCCCAGGGGCTTTGTTAGGGGAGAAAAATATATTATTAACAAGTCCTTCTATCAGAAAAATCAAGGTTGTTTGGTAGTTCTGTTGTCTTCATTTTTTTGAACACTCGCAACTTACTCTAAAGCTTCTTCACAGGAAAACAGAAGTCCCAGGTGGTCTTTCATATTTTCAGCTGATAGAGTAGCTCAGTGACATAGTATTCATAGTCAGGGTAAAGCCAGTGCCTGTCTTTTCTGACATGCTAAGCTCCACCTCTTTATTTTCTCTTTGTTCAGGTTTAAACTCGTGTTAGTTGCCTTGTTTATTGTAGAGATAAATTGTATTTCAGTGGTAGTATTTGTCTGAGTGCTCATGCTGGTGAACAAATGGAACTCCAGGTTTTGTCAGGTATATATCCAATGGATCAAAGAAATATTTTTTGTGTACTGTGACTCAACAGTGAGGGGACTTAAGATTGACATTCTAGATGTCACTGTTACTAAGATGAATGAAGATCCATGATTCAGATGCTGCTGTGTCAAGCTAAACTGCTTGAATTCTCAGAAATCTTGCCATTTTGGCTTGCATCTTATGACTAATAGCTGATGTGCCAGTCTCACAATTAGCATTAATCTGTGCTTTAAAGGGAGGACAGTACAACATAAAAGCATGCAAATGAGTGGTATGGCCAGCTGCAATTTGAACAGCTCTTTGAAATTATTTACTAATCTGTCTGTCTCAGAACCCATTGATTTAGTATTTGAGGATGGTGTCCCTCTCCAGCTGGCAGCCTCTGCCTCTTCTGTAGTGTTGTGCTGAATTGATGGCTCGTGTGCCTGCACTCCAGAGGGATGGCAGCAGGAGGACCTGTGCACGCTGCCCCTCTCCTCCCAGGCTCACTGGCTGCTCCCACCAGGGCAGGAGGAGCCCCAGTTCCCATCCTGGAACAGTACAGCCCTGTGTGGTCCTTCCTGCAGGCACGACTCGGGAGGAAGTTTGGTGCCAGCTGAGTCAGTGTGACTTCCTGCAGCACCTGTTTTCCTCAGCTCCTGTAAAGAGATCATTAACTTGGGTTCACCCTGTTTCACTGGGAACTATGAATCACTGCTAAGAGGGTAATGTGGCTTTAGATGGCTTTCTGGATTAAGAATCATATTTTAATTGCCTTCTCTGTTAAAGAGTAATTCGTGTCTGCTCTACCAAAAGGCGTGATAAGCCTCTGTACCCTTACAGTGCTTCAGTTCCATTTTCTAGTGTGCTTCCCTTATTTAAAGCACACAGAGCTCTTTAGCTGCTGAGAGATCGTGAGTCATGCATTTTGATACTATAAAACGTGGCACCTGCGAAACTCTGGTGTCTCACAGCATGGTTAGAAAAGTTATCAGGTCTGGGATCAAAGCACTGCTTGAACAGAGGCCTGAGCACACAAGGCTTTATAGGGATTCGTGGAGATGTTTTGTCACCAGACTGCTGTTTGAGTACCCCACACACATACACACCCCTCTGTGGGGTTATACCATGATGTGCAAATATAAATGCACAGGTGAGATAGTTCTTTAAAAAAAAAGAAAAAAAGAGCATTTCTTGGTAAACTTAGCTGTAGTAGTAATGAACATCATTCTGTACAAACTGGGGTCAGACTTGGGTTTCAAGTTAGATTTTACTTATGGGCCGTAAATCCACTTTTCTGATAATTCCTGGGCATATTTTGTGCCTGTTAAAATGGTTGTATTTTGTATGCGTGTAGATACCTATTGAAGGAAAGGTGCAAAGGTTTTCGTAAATTGCTGATGTTTTTGAAAGGGAGGTTTGCAGATCTCACTCTTGCAAACTTGTGCACATTTCACTTTCGTGATACAGAATTTACCTCTCTCTAATAGAGCAGTAAAACAGCTAAGAAGACATGTAAGCCACAAATGCTGTATATCTTAATACCTTCAGAATTGCACTGGAAGTCCTGAGGAAAAGTCTATTTCCTTTTAACAAAAGTGGTCGGATCATCTTTATTCTTGGACTGTAAATCTGAGCGCTTGCAGTTCTTCTACCTTATTCAATAGACCTTTGGCTGACTTCACATCCTGAAGATGCATCTCTTACTGCAGCATATTTTGAGCTTGGCAGGAAAGAGGATTGCAGTAGATTCCCTCTGCACCAAACTTGTGCCTTATCTGACACGAGATTCATTCAGATGGGGGGGGGGAGAAGCTTGTGTTCCTTAGGGAGAGGTTTATTGCTTATTCTTTGCATTGTGCTAAACACTCATCTCTCACAGCCTTTTTGTTCTGAGTTAAGCTCCTCTTTTTACCAGTCACTGAAACATCTCATGCAGACGTTCACTTTTTTGAATAGCCTTCATTTTTTTTTTGTCATTACTTCTAAGCTATTTATAAAGAGGACATTCTGCTCAAGCTGCTTGCACAGTTCATGCTTTTAAAATTTGTTGTGCTTTTCTTAGCTAGGTCATCACTCTTGCCTCTTTGTGTTCTTGAATCCTACAGCATTCCTTGCACTCACATTTAAGGTCTCTTGGTAAGAGTTGTGGGATTTGCAGGCTGCAGGCTAGTGGGGCATTGATATTCCTCTGGGAAATGATGACTCTTCTTTGTCTGTCAGCCCTTGTGGCTGGGCAGACATCTGTCTGGGTTATCCAGTACCTAAGGCTTTTGGGAATTTCTTCAGTTTAACCCATAAATAAGGACTCTTGTCACACCCACTCTTGGAAGATAAATAGCAAAAGAACTGCTTTAGGAATTCCAGTGGGGTGCAAGGATACAGATATATCTGTGCTGTCCAGACAAAATTTTCTCTTTTAGAGAGTGCAAATAAAAGATGTAAGTATTTTTGGTAAAATTCAACAGTAGCTGTTGGAAGATGATATTTAATTTTTAGATAGTTTCTGAGAGTTCTGGATCTTGAACTTGACTAGTTTTGCTGGCTGGTTTAATAGCTGCAAAATGTAATCAATATCTTAAATTGAGTAATGTAACATAACTTAATCACAGTCTAAAAAAATCTTAAACTATTATCTTAAAATTTGCTGGTTTAGAACAAATGTCCTACTTGTTGCTGACAGTCTGGTAGGTCATGGCTTTAATAGTGTAGTTCATATATTTGCTGCCTGAGTTGTGGTGGATTATAATTGTCCCTTCTAAGAATAACTGAAAATACAGAAAAGAATGTGCATAAATAAACTCCTGGCTGGTGTGTGTGGATTTATCAGCTAGCTTAAGGCTGGCTACCTTTGGAAAGGGCAAGTAGCAGAAAGAGTGTGAAGTCAGTGCTAAAAGCCCGTGGTCTGAGAAGGGTTTTCCGGAATAGGTTTCAGTGGAAGAAATGACCCTAACTTTTCATTTCATGGTTTGATTAGAGCATTTTAATTTAACAGCAAAAATAAAAATAAAGTGCTCGGTTGTATTTGATTTACCTGTTCTGGGAGGAATTGGTGTGAACAAGTTCACAGGCAGGCTCAGCTGATCAGGTGGTGTCTCTGTAGATCACACAGCAGCAAACAGGTAATTCTTGCTGCCTGCTTCATGTTCCAGATCACTGTTCATGTTTGCAAATATAAAGATGAATACAACATAAGAAGTGAGGTGGATAACCTTAATCTTGGAAATATGTACGTGGCATGTGATTGCCTGGAAAATTGAAATGTACAATGTTTCTGAAATGATGAAATACTGAACATTTCTCTTATTTCTGTTTTCAGCACCTCATCTCGTGTCGCTAAAGGAATCGAGTACACAAAAATGAGCCTCCATGGTGCCAGTGGTGGACACGAGAGATCAAGGGACAGACGCAGATCGAGTGACAGATCTCGTGACTCATCCCATGAAAGAGCAGAATCTCAGCTCACTCCATGCATCAGGAATGTTACTTCACCAACAAGACAGTATCATTCTGGTGTGTTCAGACCTATACCATCTCAGGGTGGAAATTCTCTAAACTCGATTACGGTTTTGTTAAAAGAATACAGTAAAAGGTGTTATTTGTTGATGACACAAAATACAGATTTCTTACATGTGCCCTGGGCTGAGAATACCCTTTTATGGTAGGTTGTAACTTTTTTTTTCAGTCTGCAGTGCTCAGTCCTACACGATGCTTTTATTTAGTCCAAATTACAGGAACAGTCTAATTTTTCTAAGAAGATAATTGACTTAACACTTCCCCTTTACTGTATAGGGTCTAGGTATTTGGAAATAGAGGAAACAGGGATTTTTTTTGAGTGACAAACTATGGTTTGTTTTCTTTGAACTACAGCACTAAGCACCAGCTGTGATGCATAGCTTCTATAGTGTGTCGAGTTGCTTTTTCAGTACTGGAATGTTAAATTTTCCTTGTAAAGACTTCAGGGAGGTGAGGTGGGTTTGACGTCCAAGTGACACAAACTTCAGGATCTCATATATGGGGGTTTCTTTAACCAGAATAAATTTAACCGAAATAGTTTGTAATTAAGTTATCAAGTTGATGCGTTTTATGCTTGGAAAGACATAAAGTGCACAGAGCTTGTGTAAGTCTATAATTTAATTTCCTGTTCTTTCTCCCTCGCCTCGTCCCCGCTGCAGACCGAGAGAAGGATCACAGCTCATCCCGACCCAGCAGCCCCCGCCCCCAGAAGACGTCCCCGAATGGTTCCGTTGTCAGCATGGGGACCAGCAGCAGGAACAGCAGCCAGTCCAGCTCAGATGGGAGCTGCAAGGCTGGGGGGGAGATGGTGTTCGTGTATGAGAACGGAAAAGAGGGAGCTCGGAATGTGAGAACTTCGGAACGAGTAACGCTCATAGTGGACAACACCAGATTTGTTGTAGATCCTTCCATCTTCACTGCACAACCTAATACAATGTTGGGCAGGTTTGTAACTTCTTTGGGGTTTTTTTTGCCTTAACCTCCAACTGTTAGAGAGCCATTAATGCTTTTAGATATTTAAACTGCTTAAATAGCTGTTGAACTCATAGTGCTACAGCTGATCTTACTAATGTTTACTATTACCAATATTACCAATGTCTTTAAGTAAAAATCAGATGCAAGTTCTCCTCTGTTTTTGCCAGAGAGGCCAAGGGACATCTATTACCTAGAGAGGAAAGAGCTGATGAGTAAATTAACATTTCATGATGTGCCCATTTCCTTCTGTCTTCCTGGGCATTGCTTCTGTGTTCAGTCTGCCTCATTCTTCCTCTTGTTTTCAAAGCTTCATAGAACAAAGTAGTGAGTGTAGATTGTCTTTTTCAAAATAGCAAGGAGGAAAACCTGATTTTGCTTAATGGGCCTACCCTGACAACATTCAAGCTCAACCCATTTACCTTCTGAAATGATTTTTGGAGAGGGCAGTGTCAAATAGTTGGTATAACAGACCTGAGCCTCAGCAGAGAGACCAAATGGTCAACATTTGAATAAAAGTCCACAGTATGTGTGTAATATTTTCTGTAGAAACTTTAATGAGCAACATATTTAACATGTTTATTCGTGGGGAAAAAGATTCTGTACTTTATAATTCAGTACTTTTACTTGTTTAAATTCTGCCTGATTTTGCAATGTCCAAGCACAGAGACCACCACTTAGAAGCTTGCAGCAAGAAAGAAATGAAGGTTTACATCTATGTCACTCTTGATTTGGCTTTTTCATTAAAATGTGGCTGTTTCTTAGCACATGAGGGTATAATCATATTTAAAATACATATATATATATAAAAATCTGTTTGACAAGGTACAGGTAATAAATATGATTAAACAACTTCTGCTCTGGTTTAAATGGCCAGAGTGTGGGATAAATAGTACCTTGGTTTTAAGAAAAGTTGGGGAAGAGTTACAGAGAGAGTGAAAAATGCTTCTCTGTGTAAACTTTCAAGGGAAATAAATAGAAGTAATAATTTAAGATAAATCATTAAGGCATTTTTATATGTACAGTACATGCATACATGTAAATATCTAGACAAACTGGAAAGGTACCAGTTGAAGTTATGCAGTGAAATAATTCCCTTTTCCATGCCCAGCCTCAGAATAAGCAGTGCTGCCTAATGCACTGGATTTTTTTGTGCATGTGTGATGCTGAGTTATTCTCCCTTTGGGATTGGTTCAAGGAACAAGCTTATTTTATCTTCTGCTAATTGAAAAGTAGGTTAATAAAGGTACGGAAATACTGCTCTAAAATGCAGGTTATTTATAAACCCACTTTCCCTCAATGTCAGTTCACAGGACACTAAACAGGAGCAGCTTGACTAATCTGTTCTGGGAGGTAAAAGTTACTATAATAAGAATGCATTATTTGCCTTAAGCTTATATCCTGTTACGCTGCTTTTTTCTGAATATTATTTCTTGTCCTGAAGAGTGGTCAGAAAACACTTGTCAGATCATTAAGTGAAAAAAGTTGCTTCCTTTCTCCATTATAAATGCTCTCAGTTACACCAACTCTGCTGCTTTGGGCTGTGTGTATGAGAGCAAACCATAGGGGAATGATTGTAAATAAAATAGGGAGTAGATAGCAATAGTTTTTGTGAGCACTGTGTGTAATTCTCTATCAGAGGTGTGTTTTAAAAACTCAGATACTGTTTGGGACTTGTAGTGTTTCCCTTAGTCTCACTTTCCTTGCATCCTAGCAGGGAGAAATAGGCTGCACACGCCACCCTTGAGTACATCTCTCTTCTATCAGTTTTATTTTACCTTTTGAATTAACTAAATCTTTCCAATGAAACTGAAATGTCTTGATATAATGAGAATTCCTCAACAGAACCCGTTCTTTTGTTGCATTGCCCCACAAATGCCAAACACTTGTTTGAGGTTCCCCCCACCTTTGGCACTGACAGGAAATGGCCTGGTCTGACTTCTATTGTGCTTGAAGGACAAGTTTGGATTGAAGAATAAAACTAGGCTTTCCTGAGTTACACTGCCCTAATTTGTTTTCTGGTAGTCCTGCTAAACACAAACCAAACTGAACAGTTTGTGATATAGAATACACTGGTTTTTCCCTGACGTTTTGTTACAATTTTTGACACTTCTCTGTTTTACCAAAACAAAAAAAATCATAGTAAGGAATTCTAACCAAATCACTTTCATTCTTGAGCAGGATGTTTGGGTCAGGCAGAGAACACAACTTTACACGTCCTAATGAAAAAGGAGAGTATGAAGTTGCCGAAGGAATTGGTTCCACTGTGTTTCGTGCTATTCTGGTGAGTTTCTGTTCAGACAAGCACTGTGAGTATTGGGAGTCATGACTTCTTGATTTAGCCTTACTAACATATCTGTGCTTTGTGGATGGCATAGGTACTGCTCTTCTGTTGTTTTGTAGAGGGGGGAAAAATGCTTGATCTGAAAACCCCCCCTGGGTTTTCTAGACACGAGCGTGTGACAGCCAGGGAGAGAGAAAGCACACATGAAACAAACCAAAAAATACTGCCTGCCAGAAATCAGTTCACCTCCTATGCATCAAGTTCACCAAATTCAGGTACATTCAGCCCTTCTTGTGCTGAAATTAGGTGAAACAGAGTACTAGAAGTTAATTTACTGCAGCTAAAGGAGTAAAGCAACCTTCAATCTGAGATGAAAACGGCCGCTCAACGTATTTCATATCTACACAGAGAAGCAGAGCTGCTGTACTGCTTTGTCAGCAGACTTGGAATAGCAAAAGCTAAGGGAAGTGTAGATAAAAGACAGCTTACGTGCACCAAAATGATCAGTATTAATAGTTGTCACTTGAATAACAATTTTAACCAGAACCCACCGCTCTGAACACAGCTCTGAAAATGGACAAATTTGAGGACAAAAAGACTCACTGTTTCACGTATATTGCTGTCTTACATTTTAGGGGCTTTCTTTGTGGGGAAAGCATCATAAATGAAATGATTAAATGTTTCTGTCGATGGGTGTTGAAGTGCACTGTGTTTTTTGTTTGCTGCATTGCTGCAGGATTACTACAAGACTGGAGTGATCCGCTGTCCTGATGGGATATCCATTCCTGAACTGAGAGAAGCCTGTGACTATCTCTGTATCTCCTTTGAGTATAGTACTATTAAATGCAGAGATCTCAGTAAGTACAGGATTTATTAAATCATTGGAATTTTACAGACTGATTTAAGCAAATGTGTGTGTGTGTGTGTGTGTGTGTTAATTCCAAATCGTATGCTTTACTGAGGTAAGGAAGGTGGCTGACACTACGTGAACAAAACCCATCCCTTTTTGCCTCTTATGTAATAAAGCCCCAAAGCCAATGGATATGTGTTTTTTTGAGATATAATCTTTCTGATATTTCAGTATCTGATTCTCTGCTGGGTGTCAGCCCTGTGCAATTCTTACACCATTGTTACATTTGCAGGACAGATACAGTAACACTAAGTGGTATCTTTTTGTGCAGAGGACAGGGAGATGATTTATTCAGCTCCTTGCTTAACAGAATTAATCTGTCTCCCCAGCAGAAGCAGCTCAGCTTTGCTGCTGGTGTAGGGTGTACCAATGTTCCCAGTATGTACCATTCTCTTCAGCTCCTTCCATCCCTGAGCACAGCCCAAGTTTTGGCCAGTGTTTAGGAGAAGACCTGGTCCCTGAAATCTCGCGGTGTGTGTGCAGAGCAGGCCAGGCCGTGGCATTCCTGGTGGCAGGGCTCTGTGGGACACCTGTGCCTTCCCCAGTAGTGCCGTGGCCTCACCGCCTGTCACTGCCCAGTCACAAGCTCAGAGCACTCTGCCCCTCAGCACAGGGATTTAGCAGGTCCTGCTGAGAGGGCTCTGAGCAGCTTTGTTTTTAAGCTACTGCTTTTGAAATGTGGGTTGTGTGCTCTACTCTTTCAGCAACTGGCTTAAATAATGTTTCTTTTAGGAAAACAGAGTGTCTTGCACAAGTACCAAATGTTTAGCAGTAGTAAAAGAGGAAGAAGGTCTCCTCAAAGTCACTCCTGTCTGACCAACCTTATGTTAATATCTGCAGGATAGTTTCAGCTTCTGGTAAACATTTGAATAAGTTCTGAACCTACACAAACTAATAGACTGAAGTGTCTTTACACTTGTCTGCAGAAGACACCACAAGATAAACGGAACTGCTGTGTTTCTTACTCCTGCCTTCATCTTTTTACCAAGCTTTCAAATGTGCCTGTGCTTAAAATTTTCTTCCAGGTGCTCTCATGCATGAATTGTCAAACGATGGTGCTCGCAAGCAATTTGAGTTTTACCTCGAGGAGATGATCCTCCCCTTGATGGTCGCCAGCGCCCAGAGCGGGGAGAGGGAGTGCCACATTGTTGTGCTGACAGATGATGATGTCGTGGACTGGGATGAAGAGTATCCCCCACAAATGGGAGAGGAGTATTCACAAAGTAAGTTTATTATCCTGGTTGCCACCAAGCCACCCATGGCAGAGATAGCAGTGAACAGTAAATCAGCAGTGCTGATTTAAGTTGTATGTAAGCACTGCTAGCAAAGTCTTAACAACATCCCTAATGCCTCAAGAAATAAAAACCTCTCAGTTTTGGTAGTTCTGCTTAATATTTTGCTTCATAGAAGCGTATGTTGCTTGCTGTGTTCAAATCTAATTAAAAAGAGGAGCTAATTTTTATTGTTAAGGTATTTTCAGCCAGTGAGGGGGAGGAAATACCAACTTCTTTCATCAAGCTCTTTCTGGAAAACTCATGTTTACTGTGGAAGAACAACTAGAGGATTTTTGGGGGGAAAAAACCCAAGTGTTGTTATTTTTTAAGTATTACAGATGTGTGTTTAGATGAGTTTAAGCACCTGTGAATGGAATGCTCTTCCCTGCACCCGTGCTGTCCTTGTAGCTGAAGATGTTCCTTCACTGTGATAAACGTGGAATTCGGGGGGGTTTGTGAGGGCAGGTGGGAGCTTGAGATACTCTTTGTACTCCAGTAGCACAAAATCTTCTTGGGAGTCTCTTCAGAGTATTACAGTTTTATGTATTGTTAGTTTTTTTTTAAAATTTAAGAAAACCAAAATACCAACACAAAAAATGATGGGTTTGGAGGATGCAAACCTGCAGCTGTTCTCAAATAAGGGAGGCTCTTTGTGAATATAGATCAAAGGTGGTTGTTCCAATGTAGTAACACAATTAGCTCACGTTTCTAGGGCCTTTATGTCTCAAAGATGCCAATTAAGAAAACCCCCTGCTCTAATTAGTTAGGCACACACTTGCCTTTGACATTTTCTCACTAGAATGTATTTTTAGTTATTTACAGCACAAAGTTGTATAGATTCTTCAAATACATTGAAAACAGAGATGTGGCCAAATCGGTGCTGAAGGAAAGGGGGCTCAAGAAGATCCGACTGGGCATCGAAGGTAAGGGAAGCACTGCTGGCACTCTCACTCTGGGCTGGAAGGGCTGCTGCACTTCTCTGAGCCTGGTCTGTAAAATTCCATTAAGCAGTCATAGATTTTTGTCATGAATGCAAGAACTGGGTTTCTTTGCATTACATTTTTCCTCTGATTGTTGACCCAAATATTTTAGAATCCAGCCTTTATAATTAGCAGGATTTCTCTCCTTCACTCACCACGTTGTCATAGTTACGTTTGTAATTTGCCAGCCAAAAGCAAATGCTTTTAACTGGTTGTGAGCTCTAAAATAAGTCATTTCAGCTGAGCAAGGTGGGAGCCTTCAGGCTGACATGCCCTTCAGCTGAACAAGAACTGGCTCTGTCTATAATGCCGGCTAATACCAGATTATTTCTGCTGGCACTTCTTGGTTTAGACAAAGAACAACTGTTTGACCAAACTGTAATGCTGGTGCCCTGTAACTATATGTAAAATGAACATTATTGCTGGGGCAGAGGGGACAGAGGACTGGGACGCAGCATAACCAGAATTCACAATTCATCTAAAACCAAGTATTTTCACCCTTTGGGGAGCTGGGAGGAATGTGCTGGGATTCCACCTGGCAACTTAAACCGGAGATCAGAGTGACACGGTGAGATCTCATTGCTGCTCTCCCATCACAGTGTTGTAGAGACAGTGGCTGCTGACAGTGGCTCACAGTTGTCTGTGAGGTGTGGGTGGCAATATATTAATTATTATATCTCTGTGGTGGCACTGTACTAATTGTTGACAGTACTGTGGCCTTTCCTTACAACTTGGTTGTCAGTTCAGCTCCTGACTCCATGTCCTGCTTGCACAGAGGACATGAAGAACAACACGATGGCATCTGTTCCCATTCAGGATGTGGATGGTGGCAGCTGCTCATCCTTGCTGTGTTTCCACACACAGATTTCTTCTTGTGAAAGAAACCCTGAACCCCACAGCACAGGCAGGGCTGGGCTGGGCTCTGGACAGGTAGTTTAGACTGTGTTGTGTCTCTCAGGTTACCCCACGTACAAGGAGAAGGTGAAGAAGCGGCCGGGCGGGAGGCCGGAGGTGATTTACAACTACGTCCAGAGGCCATTTATTCGGATGTCGTGGGAGAAGGAGGAAGGGAAGAGCCGGCACGTCGACTTCCAGTGTGTGAAAAGCAAGTCCATCACCAATCTGGCGGCGGCAGCAGCGGATATCCCCCAGGACCAGCTCGTGGTCATGCACCCCACCCCCCAGGTAGACGAGCTGGATATCCTGCCCATCCATCCTCCTCCCAGTAACAGTGAGATGGATCCCGAGGGACAGAACCCCCCGCTCTGATCTGGACTCTTACTAAAACAAAAGCATGCTCCTTAAAGTGACTCTGTACTCAACTCATACCACACTGCAATTCCAGTTTTTTCCATTGTGTTAACGGTGTTTAGGGTATTGCAGTACGGACCTTTTGGAAAGACCAGAGGGTTGTTTTTGGAAGAGTACAGATCAAACACCTGGGTTCCAGTTACATGTGTATGTGTTTACCAGTAGGTTTGTGACGTTGGTGATTTGTCTGCTGGACTGTCCTCACTCTGAAGCCCCTCCGGGCCCAGGGGACGCGTCAGTGTTGTGACACAGGGGTTGGAATGCAGAGGTGGAATTGATAGTAGCACTTTACAAATGGTTGAGAAGTGGAATTTGAAGCCATTTTTTATAAATGTATTGCACAATACTAACAAAGTGCTTCTATCAAAACTGTACATAGTTTTGCTCTGAATAGGTTGACCCTTTTAAAGTTACTGTATATGGTTGAGCACAAAACTACTACTGGGTTCTTGGATTGAGGACGTGATTCAATGACCCACATAACATCTTGTTAAACTCAAAGTTCTTTAGTGAATTTTTTCACTTGTTTGCAGCGTGAGCCATGTTCAAAAATTGTGAACAACGGATAGGGGCTTTATCTTAAATTTTGCCTTACCTTAAGCTGTTCACAAATATTTATTTAATACATTTTTCATAAGTGTCATGAAATAGGAAAATGCAAATGGTTCATTCTTCATTTATTAATGATTGTAAACAAGTTTTTCATGCAAATAAAGTTTCCATTATTTTAATGGGCTCGAATTATCTGTGAATTATGTATTTGTAGAGCAGTCGCTTTTCTTTCCTCGGGGGAGGATAGTTAATATTAGGTGAAAAACAAGTATTTCTTAAAGAGAATCTGGTAACATCAGCCTGTCATCTCAGCCTGCTCTCCTGTTGTGCTTTTCTTAGTATAAACTCCAAGATAGCAGTAAATAATAATAATAGCTTTTCTAGAAACTTAGTGTTGTGTAAGTGTAGGTAAGGCCTTGTTTTTCCTCCCTTTTCCCCCAAAGCTAAAGAAATGATGAATACCAAGTGCTTCTAGCATGCACCTTCAGCAGGGTTTTATCAAATTTATTTATCAAAGTAAATGCTCCGTCTTAGAACAAGGGAAACATTTATTTTAAAAATATTTAACTGTCTAATACATTACACTTTAACAATATTTATAGTAAAGGATTCTTACAAGAAAGAATAAACAGCTTTATGGTACAATTAGTATAAGAAATATCCACATGGGGACTGTTTTGCAGTGTAAAAACACACCATACATCTGAAATGGTCATTTGCATATAAAAGCTACCACTGATGCCAGTGAGTTGCACAGTGATTTAAAAAAAAAAAATTTCAAACAACAGAATCCAAAATATACAAGTATTGCAAGCTATACACAGCTAACCAAATCAACACAGAACACTGTAGCAGGTTATTCCACTTTGTCTGAAGTTACACATGGTAAGGATGAGTTGCATTCTGACACGGCTTTTATGAAATCCGTACATAAAAGCTCCTCAGTCCCACGAGTTTCACAGACTGTAGAACTCCACCAGTAAATGCACTTTGATATTTGGGTGTCCGGGGGCATCATTTACAAGGGCCAGGGCAGGTCACTGAAGTCCACGGGGCCGCCCAGCCCCGCGTCGGCCTCCAGCAGGCTCATGATCACGGCCATGGCGGCCTCGTCGTTGCTGGGGCTGCTCGAGCCCTGGTCGTTGTCGATCATGTCGATGCCGATGTGGGAGTTCTCCCCTGGGGGGGCAAACACAGGCAGGGGGCTCGGTTTTGTCACTTCACTGCTATGGGCACTCACCCTGTGACTTGGGGTGGGACATCTGAACGTTCCTGTCTGAGGAGCAGCAATCCGTGTGACAGCCGGGGGGCCGCGGTTTCGGGAACAGCACTGTTAGTGGTGTCACTCCTCAGAAGTGACCAGTGTGCCTAAGAGGGACAACCCTACGTGCAAGACTTCAAATACAAGACCAGATCAACATCCCTCTTCAGCTGTTTGAAAAGCATTCACAAAAAGCAGGTCGGGAACTGAGCTAATTCACACTGATCCAGCAAGAGAAAAGAGGGTTCCACGTATTGTCTAAAAGAAATTCCAGTATGAAGTTGGGCTGCCAGGAGCCTCCTTAGCAAGCAGAGTGGTTGGTTATGGGCTTTATGCCTCAGCTGCAGCCAGTAAGGGCAGGTTACTGCTCAAACCAACCGTGTTGTTACAGTGTCTGTGTGTGTTTAGCTGCTACTGAGGTGTGTTACTGAGTGACTTCACTTACCCAGGATGGAGGAGTTGTCAGAATAGGGGTAACCAGAATTATCCTGGATTTGCCCAGACAGCAATCCAGCTGAAGAAATGTCTGGAGTGCCACCATTCAAGATCTTGAAAGAAAAAAACAGAAGCTATAAACCAGCATGAAATGTTGCAGTAAGCCTTAAATTGTCCCATATTGGGATTTTTAATACAGGGTGGATGGACTTCCTGAAAAAAACCCCAAACATCACCACCTAAAGGTTACTTAATCAGAGTAGTTGTAAACGAGGAGCTGCTTCCCTCTGTACCAGGCCCATGGAGCAGATGTCAGAAACACCCAACCTGTGTTTTCCTTTGTTCCATTCCAGCAGCCCCTACTATATGTACATGTTGAATATTGTAGGGCAGGAGGAGCAAGGATAACTATTACCAGAATTATAACTCTGTTTGTCACGACTTCAAGTTTTATTTCAAGAACAGAGCCAGGAATAGACAGAAATATTTACTGTCAGCTGTATGCTCCAGTACAAGCAATTCTTACGTACAGTCGTCATAATTTCTGGGGAAAAAAGGTTAAGTGAATCTGAGACAGTGTATAAAGATTTGAATAAGTGCTCTTCTTGGATATAACTACCATAAACAGCAATTTGCAGACGACTGAAAGCAGCCAGGACAAGTGTTCAGGTGGTTTAAGTGCTGGTAATGGTACCTGAGTGCTCCTCAAGCAATCTTAGAGCAAGGCAGGGTGCACAGTGTTGGTTTAAAAATAAACTCTGAGTGCCCAGCAAAGCATCTAATTGTCATATTTTGTAACACCAGCGTGATTCAGCCGAGCACAGCCAGCGACAGCACTTCCAGTGCTCACCAGCACGGGGTGTTGAAGGTTTTTTGGTAGCTGGGAGAGACGAGCAGAGCTGTCCCTTGCAGCTCTGCTAAAAAAACAATCTAAGGAACAGGTGGATTTCAAAACCTGCTGATGTTTGGGAACTACTGCTCTCTGCAAAGGGGTTTTGGCCACTGGAATACTTGGACTGGGTCAGACTTTTCCAGCCGAGCAGCCAGGAGTTGTTCAAATCAGCTGTTCCACATCAGCACGACCCCACATCGCTTGTCACTGCTGCCACCAGACTTGGTAAAGCTTGTCCTTACCTTCTTGCCTCCCGGGGAGGAGGTGTCAGGTGGTGGGGTGCTGGTGATGTTCAGGGGACTGGAGCCGCAGCTGGAAGGTGATGAGCCTCTTATCCTAAAATATGGATAAAATAGGGCATGGATTTACCAGCAACAGATGCCAGAGACTTGGAAGTTTCAAATGCTGACTTCAGTATCAGGTGCCGCAAGGTGCTAAAAGCATGAATTTCATTTTTGTAATTTCCTCCCTTTTTCAGCGTTGCTCAGATCAGCAGCAGCAACGTTTTGATTTGCAGCCAGATAAACAGTGCTGTGTAAATCCAGCTCAGTCTGCAGGCTTTACCTCCTCCCCTTTGTTTTTGTTCCTGTACAGCCTCCACAGAGAGTCAGAAGGAAAAGGTCCTGGG
The DNA here is from genome assembly GCF_003984885.1 of Neopelma chrysocephalum. Classification (NCBI taxonomy): domain Eukaryota; kingdom Metazoa; phylum Chordata; class Aves; order Passeriformes; family Pipridae; genus Neopelma; species Neopelma chrysocephalum. The sequence goes on from NW_020897693.1 coordinate 1,609,318, forward strand.
TGCTGAGGAAAGCATAATTTTTTTTGTGTGTGTGTTTTACTTCAATTTACCCCAGCTAAGAACTCCAGCTGTCTCAGTCACAGTGACCCAGACTCCTTCCATCAGCTACTGCTACAGAAGTACCCTGGACACTTGATACAATTTTTTTTTTTTAACTGCTCAAAGCAGCATTTTTCACTTCAATTTTCCATAGCTTGATCAAACATCTTTAATAATGTATAATGTATTGACTGTAGAACCAACAAATCTCTAGACTAAAGGGAGGAGGAGGAGTTACAGAGAAAAGCAATGGAAATGGGAATCTTATCCTTGGCAGAGTTCCCCTGGGAAAGCTGAACAGAAGGCAGCTTTGGAAAATAGTAACAGCTGCTGAAAAAGGACTGGAACTAACCCAGGATCTGAACTGAAATGCAAACACGGGGGGTAAACTGCACTACTGCACTGCTGGGGCTAATGAGGTGTTTTACAGCTACTCAAAGGGATGGTTACACCCCCAAGTACTGGTTCAGCCCCGGTGTGGCTTTTTAATTTTTTTCTTATCTCCTTCTTCTTATTCTTACAGACAGGAAGGAAGCCTTATGGATAGGTCTGCTGTTCCCTGGTAGTCCCCTGCCTGCAGCAGGAACAAAACTGTGGGAAACAGACTGAATGTTTTCCTGAATTGCAGCTCAGTCTGGTTAAATTGCTGCCACTAAACATCTGCTGGGTGAGACCACTTTCATAGGAAAAGGAACAATTCCCAAGAGAAAATTTGTGAGGAACAGGGGTTGTTAGCCAACAGAAATTAAGTGGTACCCACTGAAAGCAGCTGCTCACAGGTGAGAGACAGGACTAACAGCTCTGCATTCCCACAGTCCCTCACTGGAGGGGGCTGCAAGACCCCGTGTTTAAACCAGCCCCACAGCCTGGGAAGGCTGGGCTGCCTCCAGCACTGTGCCCTTGCTCCAAGAGCTCCAGGGGGGAACTGTGCAAGCTGAACGTGCACATCCAACAGCTCCAGAAGTATCTGAGGGAGTGGATCACCCGAAAACAAACACTGCTTTTCTGGCAGGTGGTCATCAGCTTTGGCATTTGGGGGTTGTGCCACTCACAGCCTTAAGTTTCCTGGAAGAAGAACAGTCTGGAAAGGATTTATTTCTAGTTAGCTGTTCTTTTTAACTACTGTTTCTGGTAAACAGATAATCATCACCATTACAAAAAAGTTCCAGTACTGGTTTTTTGCAGTAGAAAGCTGGAAGGCTGTAACTTTTTCACTTTTACTATGGGCTTTGGCTGCCTCAGGTCAGGCTGAATAAGTATCTGTAGCTGTCTATGAAATACAATTGTATCATTCCTCACTCAGCTTGAAGAAAGACTTCCTTCATTTCCTCTTAAAGAAGAATAATTCCTCTTAAAGAGCAATAATGAAACAAAAAAAGATTTTCCTCTAACTCTCACCTGTGAATCTCCATGATTTCTTCAGCAATCATTCTCCCTATTTTACCTGCTCCCGCTCTTGTTCCACCTGGAATTCCAGGCACAGTAGGGTGGGTTCTTTTTGGGCCACCTGAAATGAGTAGATATGTTAAGGTCAGACAGAAGCATGAAAACCTTCTCCAAAAAAAGCATTTATATTTAGGCTTTGACCAGCTGCAGGACCTTCTGAATTGTATTTAATTCTCATTCTACCAGCTGGTGTGTGCCTTCAAGTGTATGAAAAACTCTGGCTTGCACTGAGCTGTGTCTCAGACATCCCTCTGTGCCAGCAGGGATACAACATATCCCAGCTCTTTCAGGATCTGGTTGTTTCAAGCACCTGGTCCACAGCTGGTACAGAATGGCTTGTCAGACCTGCTCTGTTCTGTGCCCAAACAGGCTCTTCTCCAAACATGTTTGTTCTGTGCTTCCTGGGAAGAACTTGCTGGTGCATGTTCCATTCAATAGGGGACAAGCCCAAGGTACCTGATGACCACAAACAAACCCCCTGCAAGAATCTAAGAATGGAGGGAAAAGTGAGGTCTCAACAGTTGGAAGCTGTTCCTTTAATGTGATCTGACACTTGCACAGCACTTGAGGGGGTTGTCAGGAAGGAGCCCGATATTCTCCAAGGTAAAGAAAAGATCACACTGAAAGGGCAAGAAAGGCCTCAGTGTTGCTTATCCATAATGGATAATTGCTGGCTTTTAGAAATGCATATTTAACAACAGCAACCCTCAGTATCTATGGCTCAGACCCAGCAGGAGGTGAGAAGGTTCACCTGGAAAGGTCACAAATCCTTAGCAGAGCCAGAACCACTTGAAATTAAACTTCACTCAATTAAAAACTTCTTTTCTGAGGACAAGAACTGTCAGTGTGATTATACTACACGTCTGGTTTCTTTTCAGAGGCTGTAATTGTGATAAGAATAAGTTTATCCTACTACAGAACAGTTTGTTTTCCATCCTCAGAAGGCCCAGATCCCACATTGCTGCAGTTCCTGTACCTTCAGTTACCAACCACCAGGCCCACACGGCACCTTCCCTTCCTACCACTGCCCCTGTCCTGGGCTCTGCTGCCCTTCCTGCTCCAGGGTCACCCACTGAATCCCTCTGTTCAGAGCAGAGATCACTGGAAAGCCCAGCTTTGCTCAAGGTTTGCACTGCTCCAGGTGTGCTGTGTACAACTTAGGGAGTCATTCCAGACATGTGCAACACCCACAGCTGACAGAAGTGGTATTCAGGGAACAGGATCTCCAAAGGCAACAGTTCCCTACTCTTTGCAAAGAATCTGTGTCTTATCTGCTTCATGGGGATCTTCCATCCATGGGCTATCACTGCATCCTTCTATCCTGCCTCACTTCCACCCTGCTTCAGGCACTTCATTAAATCAAGCTCTGCTCTGCATTAGGCTGCACCCCCCGTGATGAAATGTTTGGTGATCTGCACCACTCATAACCAGTCCATGATAAAGACCAGGGGTCAGTGCCCATGTCGAGACAAAAAACCAAACCAAGGGCAGGTGAGGGACAATAAGTCAAATGGCCAGACTGTGTTTAAGGTCCAGACTGTGTTTAAGGTCCAGACTGTGTTTAAGGTCCAGACTGTGTTTAAGATTCTGAGGAGTCGTGTGCACTGACCACAGACCTTGATGTCATTCCTGGGTGATGTGCAGATGGCACCATCCGTGAAGGCAAACTTTCCTCCTCCAGCTCTCTTTACACTTCTTTTCCCTGATTCACTTCTCCTTGACCAGCTCATACCCAAAGCCGACATTTATGCTCAACAGGGCAAGAACTGCATTAGCACCTTTTTGCCCTGAAACTTATTTTTCCTCAGGATATTAACAAAATTCTCAGTGCAGCAAATCTGTGCACGCAGGATGAGCTGCTCCCAAGGTAAGGCTGCCAATAATTTCCTGAGCACAGGAGTTACCTTCTCCAGCCTGGAGCACACTGTCCATGCTGTGTGGAGACGCCGCGAGCTGTGGAAAGGCTGCGTCCCCGCTCTCCAGTACAGTGGTGCTGTGGATTGCAGGAATTAGAAGGATCAGTGATAGAAAACCCAACAGGTAAAAAACCCTATCAGTGATTAAAAAAAAACCCAGTCATAATGCCAAAAGTTTCAGAATGGAATGCTTCAGGGCTGGAGTAGTTTGTGAATCAGTGTCACCTCCGTGAAAGCAGCGCCTGTGACTGACACCAGGGCTGCATAAACAACAGAAATAAACCTTAAAGTGTGCAAGGCAGGGCCCCAACAGCCTCTCTCACAGAGAATTCCTCTGCAGCAGTTATTCTGCTGCCAAGTCACTGCTCTGTACAGAACCCTAAAAAAAAAAAAAAAAAGAAGGGGGGGAAGCACCTACCAAAGCAAAGAAATGCATGTCCTGTAAGTCCCTATAAAGATTGAATCCCAGGTTTTCCCAAAGAAAGAAAATATTTCTATTTTTTGCAGGCTTTAACAAACACAAATTACTGCAATTGCTGAACTTATTCCCCTCTCCCCAGGGTGTTATCTGGAGAAGACACCTATTGTCATATGGAAGACGTGCACATATTTAGGTCAACTCCCACCTGAGGAAAGGACAGAGCAATGGGCATTTACAGGCACTTGCTGGGAGGAAAATACTTACGAAACGACCGTGTTTGTTGAGACAATGTATTCTACTTCTTTGGTCCAAGGGTTCATGAAACTGAACCAGCGACTCCGCAACGTAATAAAAGAGCCATCTTTTATTTTAAACTTGTAGCAGTTGGTTGTAATTTTTTCTCTCGTCTGCAAAACTGAAGATGGGCAGAAAGCAATAACTTTGTGTCAAATGGGCACCATGACCACAGAGTAGAGCTCTTCTCAGGGTAAACTCGGTTAATTCCTCCCTTCACTCCTGAAGAAAAACGCTGTTCCTGTGCAGTGAGCCCCCCTTAGCCATCCTGAACCTCAAACATCCACTACAAATCCATGCAAGTCCAGGATAATCACAGTGTTAGGCACATACAGCACAGTGTTCTTGACTAAAGCATCTGCAAACAGCAAACCCCAAATCTTTCTGAGTTTGTTTGGTTTTCTTAATACACCACTTAAAACACACAATATATCCCAATATTTTTAACAGGATTACTGAGTTATTAATAATCATACCTTGTCTATGACATTCTGCAAGGTGTGCTATATCATCTTGATGAAAATATTCATAACACGAAGTACCTAGAAGTTCCTGGGGTAAGTATGCCAGAATGGCTGTTGCCCTGGGGAAGGGAGGGAGAGGAAGAAAACAAAGAGAGAGAGAGAAAAAAAAATAAATGGTTTCAAGTTGGAGTATTAGTCACAGATATTACTAAAGCTCCACACTGGAGCTGGGTAAGACCCAAATAATGCGGAAAGGAATTTTCAGCTTAGAAGGTTCAAAAATTCCTTAAGAACACTATTTTTAATTCTCAGGTAATTAAAAAAGTATATATAATACCAGCAGCCCTCAGGTATTATGTCTGACCTACTACCCCCAGAGGGGATCTAAGGCTTTCTAAATAGCTTTGAAGATAACAGTGTAATTTTGAGAATTTAAATCTGAAAAAGCTGCCTTGTAGCAGCCACAAGATAATACACAGCCTTCTGCATAAAATGCCATTGAAAAACAGGCTTCAAAGGTTTGAAGAACTGCTGTGCTCCTTTGCATACCCGTGGTATCCACAGAGCCCAAATTACTGCACAACACGTGTTTCAGGAGCATTTTCTCCCCTCAAGTCACAAGCCTTAAGAGTGGGACAAAACAAGGCCCCACCAAACTCTGCACTCACATCCACAAACCAGAAAGGTGAACAAATAGGATTTTCTTGGATAAGCACTGGGACCCACTCTGTGTCTCTGAAATCAGACAGCAGCACACAGCAAATAAACCACCTTTTTGTTTCATCAGAACCAGCCACAGAGACAACTCATTTTCCTCCTCATCAGAAAGCTTTAGAACAATATAAACCTGCAATCCACAGCATGGGAAAGACCTGGATTCTTTCTCTGACTCTCAAGGAGACTCTCAATTAGGAGCTGCTGGTGAGGCTGGAGGACATCTCAGGAAACCAGGAAAAGAAGAGTTTGTGCATGAACTTGGGAACCCAAGCTTGAAACTAAGTTCAAGAGGAACAGGCAAAGCAACAGTGCAGGTGAGTGACAATGAGCTGAACCACAGCCCAACACTGTGGAAGGGTCATTCCCACAAGGAAGCAGCTGCAGCATATGCTGAACACCCCAGAGATCTGTGTGCTAGAGCAGAGTTATTCCTTGAGTTGTCAGTGGCTTAGGAGCTGTAATAACTTCCCCAGGATAACCCATCTAGCCCAGAAGACCAACAGGAAAAATAACAGCTGGGGGGAGCAGTGGGAATTGCTGTCCCCCTGTACCTTAGGGTCGTGCACACTTGCCCCCAGCAGACACTGTACAACAGCAACCTGTGCAATGCTGAAGGGATTTTGAGGGCATCTGAGGAGAGACAGGACATTGCTGCCACCGTGGTGCACAGAACACAGCCCCCACCCAGGGAAATCATTCTAAAACTTCCTGGTGCAGGAAGAAACAGCTGAGAAGGGAACAAAGCAGGGCAAGCCATCCAGGCAGACCTCAAATCATGCACCATTTAATGTAGAAGGCAGAGAACACGGCGAGAATCAAATCTGCAGGAGCCCCAGTGGACCTGCTCAAGAACATCAGAACAGAAAGTCACATAGCTGAATGATTCCAGAGTGAGACCCTCTCTAGAACAGAGAGCAAACAAAACTACTGAACTAAAGTGAACTTGGATTTTGTACCTTTCTTAGAAGACAATTACTGAAGGAGAAATGACAGTTCCTTGGAAAAACTAGAATAAGAGTCACAATCCAACGCAAATTAAATATGAAAGGCAATAAGGAACAAACCTAGACAGATAATCACCTCTTCTGCAACCTCCAAAAGGTCCAAATTAAATAATATAAAATGTAGAAATTAGTACATATTAATAACTATGAATAAGAACAGCAGGAAAAAACCCTGAAGCACAAAATCCATAGTATTTAAATGCAGGGAGTTTTTGCCTGTTCCCAGACACACCAAGAGCATTCAGCAGCAATCAGGTGCCTTACACCCCAAGTTCTCCTTCAGGGAGCTCCGAGACCTCAGCCTTGGAGAAGGAAGCATTACAAGTATTCAAGCTGGCTTTTGTCTGGTAAGCCTTATCCCAGGACACTCAAACTGCTGGCAGCTCCAAGGCTGCTTTGATGAATTATCTCAGAGTGGGTGGAGAACCACAAAGCACCAAAACACAGAGTCTTCCTTTAAAGTAGAAGAGCTAGGAAGCAGGTCAACCTCACTCCAGTATTTTTCCAAGAGCTTTAGTAACCAAGCCTTTTAACAGCACTGCAGTGATGGGACACCTGACACAGATGGGTAACAACCAATATGGGCATCAGCAACCAACTTGTCAAACCTTTCCATAGCAGGATAAACAGGTGTTTTGGAAAGGAGAAGAGGCACCAAATCAGAGCAGATCTCAGCAGACTTAGTGAATTCAATATCTGACCACGTTCTACTATGCAAGGAAGAAAACTGTTCATGTCCTTCTTGGATTTCATCCTCTATTTACTTTCTTCCTGAGCTCACTTCTCTGACTTAACAAGGCAGCTCTGAATTCTGAAGCTGTATGTGATGCCATCTGCATCACATAGATAATAAACTTAATTTTACTTCCAAATTCACCATCCAGATAACTTCAAAATAATTAATAAATAAGAAGGAAGATGATTCTCCTTAAAACTCTTCAGTGCAGCTGCCATTTCGACAGTGAACTGTTGAAAGTGGTTGTGGTAGTTGGTAGCTAATCCATAGCAGTGTTTCTCCAGGGATCACACAATCCATAAGGACAAAAAGTTAGGGTCACAGAGAGTTTAAGAAGTGTTTTTTTCCTGAATTCCCTTGGACAAATGACAAAGGAACAGGGCAAATCTATACGAACAAAAAAAACCTGACATGGAAATAAATTGTTTTAAACTTTCACAGATGCTTAAATATTCTCCAGTGGAAGCAGGGATCATAGGATGACAAATTTAGGCCTAGAGATGAGGCCTTCTTCTAAAAAAATTCCCTTTCAAAGAGTCCTTTGAAGTAGCATACACATTCCAAGGACTGCAAACAGCTGGAAAACAAATAAGAGCATATGTGTTTAAATCCAATGGGTTGACATTTTCTGAGTCTCATTATTTCAGAAATACTTCAAAACTATCCATCAGGGGAATGTGTCTGATTTTTTGAAAATAAAACTCGTTCACAAGCTACCATCCTTTGGCATGACAGAAAGGTTACAAACGCTCCCAAAGCTCCCAGAGTGAGCATCAGCTCTAAACACTCGAGACCTGGTATTTTAAAAGGCTTTCTATCAAATTAAAAAACAAAAAGACCCAAAAAACACACAACACAAAACCCACAAAACCCAACCACCCCAACCCAGGGAGATAACATCAGAAAAAAAAAAAAGATTCTCCTTACTGCACTTCCTCTCATGACTATCAGCTTTATTTCCTCTTAAAGTCCACAAAAAAAATCAGCTGACATCCCCCCTGAAACCAATTCCAGCAGGCAGATCTGCCAGAGTTTGGAGTCTGGGCTTTTCTACATTACAAGCAACTGAGTCAAAGCCACAGGCAACCTGAAACAGCCTCATCTGGGCATTCTCAATCCCTCTTGACAAGGAAGGGAACCAACTCAGCCCTCTCCAATCAACCCAGTGTAACCTCTCCATTAACATCCTTCGACCTCCTTTCCCTTCACATTTTTCCCTTGATAATGCCAGTTATTTTGAAGGAAGGCACAGGTCATGTGTGTTTGCTACTTCAGAAAAGTCAAGCTATTTCTTCTGCAAGAGAATTAACCTTTCAGATAATAAATGGATGTTTGAAAGCAGACACCACACTGGCACAAGGTCTCAAGCCTTTTCCAAGCAATAAACCTTAGGAAAAGCTTTCCTTCTTAGAAGCATAAAAGAACACACAGAGAAGTATGAATTCAGCAGAATGTGCCCAAGGAAACAGTTAAATAAATGTCCATGCTATCAAAGCCTACTGCAACCTGTGCAATAACTTAATTGTGTTTGCAAAAGGTTTCAAATAACGAAGAGGTACTAATTAGGGTCCAGTTTCAAAACACGTTCTTCTGAGGATTACACATATACATATCCCCATTAACAAATTGGCAGAAATGATCCTGGGATTATTCTGCCTAGCAGGTAATATTTTTGGAAGTTTTTGGATTTTTTTTAATTTCATCAGTAATACTGAATACATGCATAGTAATAGCTTTAAGCTCTGTCTCAAAACCCAAAAGAACTTGCAGCCAGGATCTGTTAAAAAGCTGAAAAGGAGAGTGATTTGGTTTTTTTCAACAGCACTGTCAGTGTAAGTAAAGCTGTGAGTGAGGCAGTGTTGGGCAGTGACTTATGGTGGAAGTTGCTCCAAGTCTCCTCACCTCTGATCTACAAAAACGAATTTCCCATCTATCGCGTGTCGGGACACGTATTCCGTAGGTTTCACCCGGATCTCGCCGTTCACCGGCTGTGGCACCACGTGGGGATGGAGCCTCCCAATGGCAACAAGGCAGCTCAAATTACAGCCCTCGTTATCAGGCTCGTTATCCTCATCCAGTCCCATCTTTGTCGGAGGCCAGCTTTTTAAATATCCTGTGCTATGAATAGTGCAAAAGCTTTTGCGGTCTGCTGTGAAAAGAGAGAGAGAAAAAAAACAAAACAAAACAAAACAAAAAACAAACCAACAAAACCCAGAAAAGCAGTTAGGTCGTGGGTACAGCTTTGGAGAACTTCAGCTGAGTTCTGCTAAGAATGCATCTCCTCTCTGACCCAGGAAATTCGGGATGCTGTTCACTAACGCGGGGCTGAGGGAACTGGGGTTGTTCAGCCTGGAGAAGAGGAGGCTCAGGGGTGACCTTGTCACTCTCCACAACTCCCTGAAAGGAGGCTGTGGTGAGGTGGGGTTTGGCCTCCTCTCTCAGGCAACCAGTGACAGGACAAGGGGAAATGGCCTCAAGCTGCACCAGGGGAGGTTCAGGCTGGACATCAGGAGGAATTTCTCCACAGGAAGGGTTGTCAGGCATTGGAACAGGCTGCCCAGGGAGGTGGTCGAGTCACCACCTCTGGAGGTGTTCAAGAAATGACTCAACTTGGCTCTTAGTGCCATGGTTTAGTTGACACAGTGGTGTTTGGCCAAAGCTTGGACTAGATCTTGGAGATCTCTTCCAACCTTAATGATTCTGGGATTCCAGGGGATTTTCCTGCACTCCTGCTTTAATGAAGCTAATCTGAGATAATCCAATAAACAATTTATCTTGGCAAAAGCCTTGTTTATGCTGAAACACAAAACAGCTCAGACCAAGGTTGCTTTTGATAATCTTCAAGCAGAAATTGCATCATATTGTATTATTTCAGCAAAGAATGGAAATAATCTAAAGGACTGTTCGAGGAAATTAGTAGATTAATAAATAAGAGGCCTCTCAACTCCTACAAAAACCAGGAACAATATGTTTGGCAGAATATTCACTGTTTGGGGTGTACCAGTGACAGCTGTACACAGGGGTGAGGATGAAGATTCACAATGGCCAGGAATACAGTCAGAATCCAAAAGGGGAATTCCTATGCCTCAGCACTGAGCAGGCCTGAAAACTGCAAGGAGGGTGACTTTCATAGGGAGGTAAAAGGCTTATGTCTAACTGCACAAACTGGCTTCCTTGGGGATTAGCACAAAAGCAGGATCCAAGGCTGAAGCTGTGTTCAAACCTTGCAGGAAGTACTTGGGGCAGCTGCCACAGCCAGAGACAATACACCAAAATTGCCTTCTGTTCTCTAGCTGTTTGTCTTTCCACTTTAACTAACATCCAATGTATTATCCGAAGTACTCAGAGAAGAAAGTGTCAAATTTGGGCTAAATATATATTCCAACATGTCTAGAATAATAGGAAAAAGATATTATCAACACTGATAAAGTTATGACCAGATATTCCTGGTGGAGAAATGCCATGTTTCCAGTAGTCAGAATGTACCAAATCTGCAGATGAACTCAGAATAAACTCTTTTTTAAATTGGATATTCATCCAAATATCACTTGTCAAATATGGAGCAGAGAAATAGAAGAAGGAACAGCTCCCCTTTGCTGGAGACATTGGCGAGATGGTCAATGCCCGAAGGAGGGTGCAACAACCACCTCAGAACTGCTGGCACAACCTGCCTGCAAAAACTCCAAGAAAGCAGAGTGGAGAATCACAGAATGGTTTGGGTTGGAAGGGAAATTAAAGATCATCTAGTTCCAACCCCCTGTGCCCTGGGCAGGGACACCAGAGAATTTGTCTTTATATGTTAATACATTGTGTAAGAGAGACTGGGGCGGTGGCAGGGGGGTGAGTAACAGACCTAGACACAGTTCGGAATAAGAAACATTTGGCAATAAAATGTGTAATAGTTACCTTTCTTCTTTGAACAGGTTGAAGGGAAATCCTTGTCTTCTACTTTCACTGAAGGCCTATTGCACTTCATCCTGCAGAAGAAGGACCTCCTTGCTCCCGAGCACAGCCGCGACGGCCCGGGTGTGATGTCGGTTTTGACCGGGAGTCCGGCTGCAGCAAACAGGGAGTGAGGGAGGGTCTTTGTCAGGGAAAAGTCAACCACACACCTGGTTACACCACACAGCCCAACCACACAGTGTTTTCACTTCACTGGGACTCGCACAGAAGTCCTTTTAAATCCTTCTTCGGGAGCACAAGTTCTATTTTTGAGATTTGCACTTAAGCGACTGTGCAGGACTCAACCAACCCTTTCAACACGACAATCTCTGGTTACACTTTCTGCTGTGAGAACACTGACACACAAAGCTGGAGAACACGGGATTCTAAAGGCACAGATAAGCAAGAGGTTGTACAAATCCACACAAGTTCTGTAATAGATGTTGTGATTTCTCTGAACAGTAATCAACTGATTAGAAGTAAAGAGAGTTCATTTCCCCATAACCAGAGAAGTGTTCCATGCACAGCCACTCAACAAGACCCTGACCCTTTGGACTGCACTCTTCCATCACAACACCCACCCAGAGAGCAAATGTGCATGCACAGAACAGAACAGCCCCAGTGCCATTCCAGGTCCATCTCAACTGGTGTGTTCCAGATTTTTTCACTGTTCTGATGGAAGAAGATAAAAAGGTAGCAGGGACCTACACGGGGACTGCAAATCTCCAAGACCTACACTTATGCTTAAGAAGTCTCTCTAGCCTTGCAGAAATAACTGCATATGGACATGCCCTAACAATAACCCCTGACCTTTATCATATTCTTGCAGGAGATTCTTAGATTCTTTTCTGTGGAAAGTGATTGGAGAAACAACCAAAACAGATCACTCTGGGAGCCAACAGCGAGTGCTGGCACAAACAGGGCTTCAGGAAGATGCCTGGGATGCGTCAGGAGCACAGGTATCAGCCAGGCCAGGGATGCAGCTGGTGCTCCAGGGGCAGTGCTCCAAGAGCTGATGGAGGATTTTAATCACACAGCAACTTTTCCACAGCCTGCTCCCTACCCCAACCATTTCTGCATGGGGATATGGATAATCCAACTGCTATAATAAGTGTACAAAAAATTCTCGGGCCCTGTAGGCTTTTGACACAAGGAGGAAGACAACAATTCCAATGTTTTAGTGGAAAGTGTGGCTCCCTTAAAAATTAGAATCGAGTGAGGTGACCTCTAGGAGGTCAAACTGCCCCGCACCATATGCACTCTAAACCACTGTTCCGTGGTGAGGGTACAAGCTGTGCCTGAGTCACTCGTGCCAACACAAAAATAAACACGCACATACATACTAGTACTCTTCACCAATATGAGTTCTTGAAATCCTACCAATCAGTCTATCATAGCAGATGGGAAGACTGTAATTCATAGTATTTATTTTTGCCCTAACTTTGTCAGAGGCACACAAAAAAAAAATATATACGTGCCTGACAACCGATAAAACCAGGAGCCAGAAAAAACTTGAGTTGATTCTGCTGAAGCCTCCAGCCTCCCTGCCCTGGAATGATCTCTCTCAGCTTCAGTTTGTGAAGTTGAACTGGTGGCTTCTGTGAGATGAGATCCTAGAGATTTCTGCTCCTGGCAAGCATGAGACTTAATGACCTGGAAATCTGCAGTTTTAAGATACCACCTTCTACTTAAGCAACACGGACTCCTGTCATGAGAGGGATTTAAACACCCACTCACCTCAAAAGCAGCAGAGATACTGAGCTACTTTAAAATATCAGAGTGGAACAGAGCTAAGAGACATGGTAGGAAATGATTCCAAGCACCAGGTTAAAAACCTTCTAAAAGAAAGGTTGGGTCATTGACGGAAGCGGTCACAAGTAATCAATAAACAGATAACTAAAATGAATCCTCTTGGCTGACAGCTAAGGATTACCAAAATAATACTGAGCGTATTCTGAAAATTGAGAATGACGGATTAGAAGTAATGGTTCACATGTTTTAGTAGAAAAAGTTAAACCTTCAATGCCTGGAAAAAGAGAGGATACCTCACAGGTGAAGCCAGTTCAAGTAATGCATCATAGAGCAGGGCATGCCAAACCCAACAGCTTCTACATTCAGGTATCTGTTTCATACTTACTTCTTTTTACTTTTCTTGTTTCTTCCTGTCTTTCAGCTAAAACTTCCTTGGCATGAGCCAATCCAGACAGCAGCCACACACCCCCAGACTTTTGACATGAGGCAAATACTCAGAAGCAGTGAATTTGGATATACGACACGTTCTCAAAGGTGGTAACACTTACTTTTTGCATCTATGAGCCTTTCCCGTGGTGCAGTGTCAGAAGAAGAGAGCTGCTCCTTCACTTTGGCAATGTCTTTAGGATGGAGATAATCAAATAAACTTTGACCAATCAAATCATTCTGTAGAAATTGAATATTCAGTCAAAAAGTAAAATAATGGTTCAGTATATTTTCTCAATTTTAGCATCCAGTATGAACAATCCTTTTACATACAGGTCTAACCAAGGAACAGCAAACATCCAAGATCCAGCCTCATTGCAGGGGGCTGGGACTGGATGACCTTTAAAGGGTCCCTTCTAAATCAAACTATTCTATGATTTGATGGAAGGTATGTTTTCTCTGCATATCTACATTATGACTATACTACACAGTAATTTATGTCATCATTTTTAGTAAGAGTTTTGCAGAACTGGCATGTTCAATCCACCACCACCAAATATTCTGGTTTCTCCTCAGTCTCACTTCATACACTGCACATCTGAAGGAAAAATATTATAGTTGCAAATATTCTTCTTCAATACTTACATATGAATAGGTATTTAGTATATACCTGACTAAGGGCTGGCTAAGGAAAACTTTTGAAGCTAATACAGGTTTTAAATTTGGTAAGGAGTGCAGATGACAGAAAGAATGAAGAAGATTATTTACACAATATATGGTCCAAGTTAAGCCTTATGTTGAGCATATATTAAAAACCTGCCTTTGGTATAATTGCTTCCCAGTTTCCATCAGTGAGGATGCAAGCAAAACCAGGGCAGACAGAAAGAAAACTAAGTCAAAAAATCCACATGAAGCAATTGGAAGAACCCCAGACTGATTTTTCAGTATTTGCTTATTACATAATGCTTTTGCAAGCCTAAGGGTAAATCCCTGATCAGAATGCATCAATCAGGGAATTAAAGTTAGTTCCCTTTCACCTCCTTAGTTTGAATGGAAACCAGAAACAATCGTCTCTAATGACATGGCAGGGAAAAGCTCTCTCTTTGCAACACCTCTCAGCTTTCAAGGCAGACTATTCACAAACCTGCCTCCCATACAAATGCATAACCATAAAAAAAGCTCTCAAATCTTTTAAGACCTAACATTACTTAAACAGGAAAAGAATACCTGGCTATAGTTGAGGATCTTGAAAACAGATTCTGAAACAAACAGTATCTTTCCTCTGTCACAGCCCACAACAAAAAGAAATCCATCTGCTGCCTAATTAAAAAAAAAAAAGTCAAATATTAAGTTACACTTCCTCATTGCAACATTATAACCTTTAAAAACACTATGTATAGAGTAGAATTTCTACACTAGGAGAGCTGTCTTAACATTTAGAGATAACTGAGTCAACAGGCAAAATGTGAAATTACAATAGGTTTTTTTTTGCATCTGCAAACATTTTTGGCATCATTCTGGGCATCGTGCCCAGGATGTAAAATAACTTCTATGAGAAGAAAGAACTCATGTCTTGCCCAACAATATTATGATTATGTTTAATAATGCCTTCAAATTAAAATATTATTTAAACCGTATTTACTCCGTAGTTCCTCTTTTAGAAACCAAACATAACCTGGATATTTATTTCTGTGCCTGTAGGCAACTGATTCCCACTTCCAAAGGACTCTTTTTCAATCACACACAAGCACGCAGGAACAGGTCCCAGTTTTACAGCCTTGGAGACACAATGTTGTAGAAATTAATTCTGCATATGCTGATCTGGCCATTGCAGTGCTCCATCAGTTACACAAGCTACAGGAAGAGCTCAGCCACTGACAAGTGAGATATCCTCTGTAAGCCAAGTTTACAGCAAGCAGCCAAACACACTAAGTCATGTTACATCAGTGACCTCAAAAAAGGGTGTTCCTTCTATCACTGTACACTGAAAATCATGGCAAGGGAGCCCGTGGCAGAAAGTCTGCAGGAACACAGTTTATATAATTTTGGCTCGTTTCATGAAATAACTGAAGATTCTGATGGTTACCATCAAAATATCAGTTTCTGTAAATCTCCCTCTTTAATCTTTCTGCTTAAATTAAGAAATGCCAGTCATCGTTAAACTCATTGGCTCTATGAAGCAGTCTGCAGATTTTTGTAATTATCCCCCATAATCAAAACATTTTTAAGCTGAGATACAAGGTATTAAAATACTGGTGTTGTGCTTTGGGAGAGTCATATTCACAGCCATTAATATCTCTTAATTAAAAGTTGAAACATACCCTGAGAATAAGGTGTTTTAATTCATCATCTGATAGAAAAGCAGGCTTATAGTTTGCTTCTGTATATGGGTTTGTAGCACCTAAAGAAAACAAAAACAATTCCCTTACCACCAACTTAACAATACACATTTTAATGAGCACTTTTCCTTTGGCTCCTTTTTAGACTGTTGTTCATTGCAGATGTTCTGTAAAATGAAAATTACTTTCTGGTTCTATTTTACTATCAACGTAAGCTCTGTTGGTATTAACTTAAAAGAGGATGAAGCTTTTTTGCTCTAACACAAATACTGCATTATCTAGTAATGCAAATTAAATGCCTTCTGAGATACAAAAGTATTCCTTGACATATTTTTTAACCCAAATCCTGTCCTTGATTTATGGTCTAGTCTCAGAAATTAAAAATAAGAGATTAAAGAATAAAAACATTCAAACTATTTCTTCTCCTTATAACTTAGAAAACATGACAAGCTCATGTAAACAAATTGTCACTTGGGAACTTACAAATCAGTTCTCTCATTCCGCATCAAAGACAAAAACAGCATTACAATGACATCATCTCACAATGCCAAAACCCCAAAATTGGCAACAAATGAGGCAGCTATTTATTGAAGAGTAATTCTTTTCATTCTATTCCCTTCCTAAAGGCAAAAGAGAGTCAAATCAGTAACCACTGAAGTGTTATGAAGTATTAACCTAATTAAATGACAGTGGCAGAAAAGTTAAACCCTTCGAAAACATCGGGATAAAGATGGAAGACACCACCTCTCCTAGAAATAAGAACAGTGGTTCTTTTTTTTTAAATATACTGCATCTGTATCTTTTCTCAGCAGCGTATTTCCTGAAGGCTTAAGCTTTCAACATCATCACCAATTGTGCCCAAGCACTGACTCACTGTTATATGAAGCTTTAGGACACACAGAGATTTGCAACACCCCCAACTCTTTCAAACCTGCGTGTTTCCCTTCAGGTGCTTGCAACGGAAACTGGTTTCTGGAGACTAAAATTCTAAAGACTAAAACTGAATTTTCAAAGTGCTCTCCACTCTTTCACACAGAGCAACAGGTATGAACACAAAACCTTATGAGTCCTGGAGGAATATTGCTTACACCTAAAATCCAGCCTCTCTATCCGACCAGGTTTGCACATTGCCTGCTTAGAGCTTAGAACCAACTGTGCACTGCCACTTAAGCCCTTTGTTCCCTCTCCTCACCTTCCTCAGCTGCCTTGGTGCTGTGGGACCTGGTGACAAGGATCACTAGGTCAGATGATGGAAAACTATTCTTTCCTCACCCCAAATTTTCCCAGTCAGATCAGGGTATTTATTGGACCATGAACTAGTAAGCTATAAATGAACACTCAGCGTCAAGTGCTAAGAAAAGGGGAGACGTTCTTCCAAACTGTACTGACTTGCTCCATTTTGGCAAAAGGGCAAGAAAAGGAGAGGAAAAGCATGGCTTTGGGGAAATCCCATACTGGATCCTCCTCCTCCAGCCCCAGCCAACTCACCACGTAGTGTTTTCATGTGCTGCACAGCCATTCTCAGCACGGTGAGCTTGTCCAGCTTCCGAGACATCGCGTTGCACGTTGGGACCAGCGAGGCCAGTTCGTCTATGAAACTGTTCATTTTATCCCTGCGCCTCTTCTCAATCTGACTGTGAGCCTCCCTGAGCAAGGAAGGTGGTGAAGGAAAAGAGAAAAGCATGACAAAATAAGGCACATTAAAAAATGCCCAAATCCAGCATGACAAAACCACAAAAGTAACGTCCTTCTGATGATTGTTACCCTCTTGTCCTTGTGAAAAGGACATCCACATACAGAATTCTTCAGACATTTTATGTCCGTGATTTGGGTAATAATAACAAAAGCAAGAGGCAAGGCTGCAGCACATGGTTCTAATTTACCAGAAAACACATATAACTTTGGCCATACTGAACCCTCAGTGCTGAATCAATCCACAAAACAGTGCAAAATTATCCAGATGTTTCTGCTGCTGTGCATCACTTTTATCCTCAGCACATAACACTGAAACATGACTGGCACCCAAAAGGTCACAGATAAGCAAATTCCAGTGTACATAAATATTGAATAAAACAGCCTTAGATTGGGCATTAGGAAAAAATGATTCACCATAAGGGCTGTCAAGCACTGGAACAGGATGCCCAGGGCAGTGTTTGAGTCACTGTCTCTGGACATGCAGATGTGGCACTTGGGGACATGGTTTAGTAGGACTTGGCAGTGCTGGGTTAATGGTTGGACTCCATGATCTTAAAGGCCTTTCCAACCTAATTCTATTCTATGATCCATTTCCATCAAGCATTTGTAATCACTGTACTACATGAATGTACTAAGTATTTAAAACTACTTTTTGCTGTGGCAATACAAGTCTTCTACTTATCCTATAGCTTTTTATTTGAAGTATTTGAGATACTTCTGAACCAAACTTTTCCTAATCAGGAAAATTAATTATAAACACTAAACAATTTAATTTTTTGGGGTTATATTTTCCCACAATAAGAGTCACTGTTAACACTTGCACAACCCACTATTGAGTCTGAAAGAAGTAAGATGGAGAATGTAACATTATCAGAAACATACTGGCTTCAATTTCAACACCAATGAAGTGACTAAAACCAAGTTACCAAATCAGTATTTTCACAAAACTATACCCAAACCTAATGGAAAATGTTAGCAGTGCAGAGATATGGGAAAAAAAGGGAAGGTCAGTTAGAACAAAAATATTTTCAGGAGAAGAAACACATGAAAATAATTCATATATGGCAAAAAGCAAGAGATAATTCTTTCTAATATACTTGTTTAGAGCATTACCTTGCATTTTTTATTCTGCCTTGTTGGTCTGCATACTCCAATCTGTTGAGAAACAACATCACAAAGTTACAATGCTGGAATCACTCAATCCAATTCTTTTAATGCATCTTACATAACTACTGATCCTCATTAAAATCAGTTGTTCAGAATCTGAATATTTATCTAACCTTTCTAGAGAAAGAATAATATTTATTTATTACTGTGTCTCAAAGTTTGGGGTTTGGGGTTTTTTTTTGCTTGTCTGTTTTACTTTGCTCGACAATCTTATGCCTTTATCCCAGCAAAGAAATAATTTGGGACACGTGACCACAGTGACACTGAGAACAGGGATCCACAAACAGGATCCTGTGTCAGTACTGTGGAACTAACATTTCAGTGACTGTATCACCAGTACCTTCCATGTTGGTCATCTTTATCTGTATCCATACCTTCCCTGCAGAAACAGAGCAAAGCAACACATCACAAATTCAGCAGGATTAGCAGAACAGTCATCAAACTGCCATAAAATTAGAATAAAGTATTGCTGTCATCTTTAAACCATAAATACAAAGATAAGAATACAAAAGCGACAAAGTTGTGTGGTTTTCATAATATTAAAGCATTTTCTTAAATTAGTTGTGTCTCCTTCAGAACTAACTAAATGGCACAGTTTGATGTGTTTGACAGTAAAACATGCTGCAGTTCAAAGATATCATCTGTTATAAAAATGTTTTTCAGTTAACCAGAGGAGGGGAAAAAAAGGACATATCAAAGCAGTTATTTTTAAGCCTTCATCAGCACTAGCTCTACCACCTTGCAATTTACAAGTTGGACCAGAGGCAGTTATCAAAGTGCCTTGCATAAAATTCACAAATTGCCCTGAACTGCTTTGTGCAGATGCCTGTGTGTTCTACACCCCATTTTGCCTCATGGCGGCTGATTTTGGGATAGAAGATGGTTATAATCTGGACCAACAAACCACCGGAGATGGTCAAATGTGCATGGAGAGAGCGGAAGACTCTATGAAACTAAGCAGGCACATTTTAAACTGGTACAACTTTCAGCTTGCTTTTCTTTCAACATGAAAGAAAAAAGGAGGCATGAAGAACAGAAAGGGAATAGAAAGGATCCCCCCTTACTACATTTTAATATTGTAACCATATGCACAGAAATAAGCAGGAGAGGAAAGCGTAAGTTTTCCCAGTTGTATTTGGTAAAAAAAGTTGAATGCCTACGACTGCGTGTCTTTGGTTAGACAAAATAAGCAGGAAGAGAATGTTTTGATTTATATACATCTGTACAACTGTGCTTAAATGGACTCTCTTAGGCCTAGCTCGTTCTGTTTTAATTTTTACCTGCAAATTTTAAGTAAGTGGAAAGGAAAGGCAAGGAAAAACGCTGAGTATCTTTTTCGAGTGAAATCAATTACTAAAATATTTATACTTACTCAAAAGGAAAGCCATCGAGTCTGAAAAGAAAGAAAAATAGAGTACACCATACATAGGAAATAAGAATAATGTCTTACATTTTCTGCTGAAATGCTCAAGCTAATTCATATTCTATTTGAAATGAAAAGCACAATGAAAACAGGACAATAGCAGTGAGCGGTATTCTAAAGAAACAAGCTTGTTCAAATTAATCTACTTCCTGAAAGAATAATTCTGCTTTTTAAGAAAAGATAGCATAGTTCATGACACTTAATGTGGAAAAACTAGTAAAACAACTAACCTAAATTATGTTATGCAAATCATTGAGATATTGTTTCATCTTCAGAAAGGAAAGATCTGTGCTTTATGCGTGTTGTCCTTGTGGTTAGATAAATGGGATTTCAGAGGACTCTAAGGCCAGAAATAAAACATAAAAATAAAAATAAAGTATCCCAAGTTTCTCAGTTTTTGATGATTCTTGTCCAGCAGGACAGATGCACATTTTGCTTCAGTTAGTACTGAAGTCCCAAGCCTGAACTTTACACAGACTTTATCATATCATAAGGAAATCAAACAGAATTTCTACATGCACACTAACTGCTGGCATCACTTCAAGACTGTAAAGTGACCTGAAATACCACTGAGCTTTACCATGATAAGAGGCTATGTTTTATAAAAGGCTTATGAAAAAGTCTTCTCATTTCAGCCACTAACACACTAGTTATTCGAATTCAACAGTGGACACAAGCCTTCTTAAAAAGAAACGTGGTAGTGTTTCATATATTATGCACTGCACTCTTAGATCAGTTATATTTGTGATTAGCTTTAAAAAGACGTTCGAATAATGCTCAATGTTTTCTTCGTGTGTCCATCTGCACCCCTGAGTTACTGTGTGAGCCACTGGCTCAAAGCACTCCTGATGCTCACAATTAAACTGCTCTTGTGATGCCCCCTTTAGCTCCAGGATGCTTGTTGTAACAAAATTCATTTTAGCCTTAAAAAAAAAACCCAGAAAGCAAAATCTAAAAGAGGTACTAGGTAAGTTACAAATGCATCAGGATAGTGTGTTTTCTTATCATATATTATTTCAGTTAAAAACATTAGTCCCACGAAAAAAAATGAACTGTTTGTAGACCTGTGTATGAAGTCTTGGATTGTGGCATTTGTGAAACAGAACACAGTGGAGCCTTTGCTGAAGTGACAGCAATAGGCTGGGCAGGAATTTTCCTGGAGGAAAGGAATTTTCCATGAGAAAGAATTAAAATAGAGTTGAAAGTGCAGCTGATCAGTATATTTGCTTGTACCTGAGAGGTGAACAAAGAACCACACTAAAACAGTTGGGTTCTGCTTTCCTTACTCCCTGGCTTCACTGGTACATTGGGACAATTTACAAAACAATTAATTGTTAACAGGCAGCAAAAGCTGAACAGTAGCATTTCTGAGCATTTATCCATCCATCCATCCATATATCAAGAGGGATCAAGGTAATCTACCTTAAGTTCTACTTCAAAAGAGGAACATTTACTAGCCACCATTTCCTTTGCAACACAACATGAACTGTGGCACGACTACAGCTGTTGTAAACTTACTTCACTGAGGATTCAAGGAAACAATGTTTTCACATATTTATAAAAAAAAAGCACACAAAACCTAAAGGGCAGAATTACAACTTACAAGAGCAAGCTGTCTTTTGGAAAAGAGGACTTGAGCAATGCTTCCTACCCAGAGGAATAAAGATGGAGAAATCCTTTCTCTAGAGAAGAGGAAGTTGGTAAGATCGAGGCTGTTCACTGAATTTTGTAGTAGTCAATTCAACTGGAGGGACTCATGTACTTTTCAAGAAGACTAAAGGCATGTTAGAGAAGGTACATATGCAGCATGTTTGTGGTCTTCAAAAAGTGCATAAAGTTTTGTGCATAAGGTCTCCTAAAAAGAAGTCCTACACACAGGGAATCTAATTCTTAATTGTCATGCTTGGCATGAATTAAAAATTCTGCCCCTCCCTGTAAAAAGAACTGCCAACACTCCAAAGCCCACAGTGATAAAATTTGTGCTAAGTTACATAAAACCAGACTCTGTGGCCGTATGAATAATGGATGTGTCCATTCCCAAGCTACCCTGCAGCCAGACTTTGTTAAGTTACAACACATGGGAGGTTTGCACAGTGACTTGGAGTAAGTAGGTTGGTTTTGGTGTTCTTAGTGCAGGAGACATTGCACACTTGGAAATTTGGCAAACTCTACTACAACCTTCACTATCTAAAGCAGAGTTGGTGGCATTTCTTTTTATTTCAAACACCTGCCCCAGGAGAGAAGCTATGGCTTGGAGAGTGCTTCTGAGCACTGTTATTAGCAAGCTTCACTTAGTGAGAAAGCAGTTTTCTTGAAATAAAGCCACACTCTACCACTGACTGAGAAGAAATCAGGTTTTTATTGTGTCAGGGTTAATAGCCTACAGTCGAGAACTAACACAAGATTAAACCAGTTGATTAAATGAAAGGCAGCTTTAATGCCTTAAACCAGAGACTACTTAGATTCATATTTGACTGAGGGACCAAAATAGTTTCATCAAGCAAAGGCTGGCAGCACACTGATAGGAAGTGACTAAATAGGCAAAAAATAGGTGAAGAAAAGGAACAACTCCTAGTTTTGCTTCTGCTTTTCAATAAATTTATTACCTTCCCCCTCCACTAGTCAGACATTTTTTTCCTATGTCAATGGTCAATATAATCAACCTTCACACTGTACTTTTCATCAGCACTAATTCCATCCCCCCATCAGCCAAAAGCTTTTCTCCTCAGCCTCACCCCATCTGATAGCCCTCAATTCCAGCTGCACTGAGATGACAGCTTTATTTTAATTATTAAATAATGAACTTTCCTCTTAGTGCACAGCAGCTTTTTTCTTTATTGAAACCTTTAAGGCAGGTTGTCAAGAAAAGGTCATTTAAAAATTGCTATAAATACTACTATAGTCTCCCACACTGTATTGTTGTGTTACCACCTCTTTTTAGCAGAGCTAAATCAAGAGAAATCCAACTTACTGATAATCGGTAGAGCTTCCCTTTCTTTTCCTATTACAATCCATTCCTGAAGTGCTAAGGGAACTGGAGATCAAGTCAGCAGGGTCTGGTGACATAAAGTCACTAATTGTAGAAGATATGTCCATCCTTTGGTCTGCCATTGGACTGTCTAACATTAAGGGAAAAAAAAAACAAAAACAAGAAACTCACCAACCAAAAAAAACACTGCATTAATATGAGCAGAAACTCACATATTTTTAACCAAAAAAAGTTCTCTCAAACTTAGCATTCTTAAAAACTGAGAAAATCACGGTTTCTGTTATTTCCTTTTGCCATAAAACAGGTAATAGGCACTTTCTCCTTTTCCATATACCAGTGTGTTGAATATTGCACACAAACCATGACCATTCTCAAAACATATCACTCCACACAATTGTTTTTAAAGAACTGTCAGTGTGATCTTTAACCAAACCAGGTTTACTCTTATTTTAACTGGCCAGCCAATTATTTCTACCTAACAGAAATACTGCTGACTGGGAACACTAGTTTCAGTGTGTCTCTCCATTTGAAGATCATATTATCAAAGTTCACAAGCTTTAAAAGTTATAATTCCATTGAATTTCATGGAACAGAATTAAGCAGATTTCCACAGAAATCAAACACCTCCATCACAGCAGACCACCCAAATAAAAATCCTAATAACCCAATGATGGTCTAAGAAGACTAGTTAAAAGTGCAAATTAATCTAATTGGCTTTTTTTATCCAAAACATAGACTTTTTTAATCCTCTAGACTGCAAATAATTATATTGTTGGAAGATACCCTGTGAAAAGTTCATTTCTAAAAAGCATCAACTGTGAAACAGAAGAGTTTTTACCTGAAGGCCTGTCTTGGAAGCCTAGATCCACTTGAACAAAGATGATGATGCTCAGCCCAAAGCAGCTGATCACCTTAGAACTCTTCCATGCCTCATATTCTGTTGGTCAAATACTCTCAAGAACCTGAATGGGAGGAAAACCAACAAGCTTAAAAAACACCTTCAAAA
Organism: Neopelma chrysocephalum; assembly: GCF_003984885.1. Classification (NCBI taxonomy): domain Eukaryota; kingdom Metazoa; phylum Chordata; class Aves; order Passeriformes; family Pipridae; genus Neopelma; species Neopelma chrysocephalum. The sequence goes on from NW_020897693.1 coordinate 1,633,094, forward strand.
CAAGCATGTTTAGAACAAATGTTTTAGACACAGTTTACAACAGCAATACGTGTTTCCTACTCAAGGATAAAACATTCATTTCCTTATAAAGTGTAGAAGCTTTACCCATCCAGCAAGAGGGTTGGATGTTGGGATGTGTATCTCCAACGGACCAAGCTGTGGAACAAAAGGAATCTCTTCAGCATCACTTCCATTTGGGCCCTGCTTATCATTCTTTGGTCTTTGCATAAACCCCCTCTGCTCATAATCAATGATCACACACTCACAGTCATGAACACATCTGTTGTCAGATGACACCAGAACAACTTAAACTGCTGTCACAGTGCAAAAGACAGACTTATCTCTTCCCTCCTGACTGCCTTATTTTAAGGTGGCTAAAGCAGTAAGACAGTTTGGGCTTGGCTTATTGTTTTATTTTCCACTGTATGAGCAGTTTGCATTTTTGAAGGACAGGGGTTAAGCATTGTTCTATTCTGCAGGCTTCAAGTTTTATATAAAATCCACAGCCCACACTACAACTCAAGTCCTTAAATGTGTTTCCCAGCTATACTGTAAACCTAGTGGCTGGGCTGCAGGTGGTTGCCCTTCCATTCCAGATTGCTGTCACAAAACAAGTTTTTCAGCAAAACTTACTGTGGAAGACTTTAAAACTGTTCTACGTCTTCCTGCTGCAAAAAAACTTTGCAGGTCTATTGGGTACATTGTTTTCTGGTTAATGCACCTGTGAACATCCTGACTGCCCTTCCAAGCTGTGACAACAGTAGAACTTCCCAATTACACAGAACAAGCAGCTCCCATGACACTCTCAGAAGCTCACAAGTCAAACAACCAGTGTTCTGTCAACATGACCAAATTATAACCAATTTTACTCAATCACATGCAGAGACAGGTTACGAGTTATAAGCCAACAGAAACCTCACAAAATCCAAAATCATGTGGTGTCCTTTTCTCCAGTGCTGCCAGAACAGCAAATTCAGACATTCACAAGTGTAAATTATCTAATTCACTGCTCCTATTATGGTAATAAGTCAGGATTGCAGCTCTTCAATCTAAGGTCAGGCAAGTCATTGCCTTCATACCACCAACTTCTGAACAGGATCACTGTTGTTCTAGAAGCAGAGCTTCCAAACTCTCCTGGGGGCACATCATCCATCTCACCCAACAACTTCTCTGTGGTCCTTTCCCAAACAACCTCCTTTTCCATTTTTGAGAATGTCCAGGCATGTTGGTACATGCATTTTAAGAGGCCAAAGCAGAAGTTCACTGACAAAAGCCAAACCAGTACAAATTTAAGTCAAATTATAAACTGCCATTGAATCCATAATCACAGTTGCTTTACAAGGCTTTCTTTCACACTCATACAGTTACTTGTAGACCAGGCCCTGCTTTCTCCTTTCCCTTTAGGACTGCCTGCAACAGTCAGCATTTTAGCTTCATAATCAGAACACTGCACAAGTCACTGTGCAGTAATGCTAAAATAAAAAAAAATTGTTGTTCATCTCAAACAAAAATTTCAAATCAGTTCTACAGAAAAGAAAAATCTTGAAATTAAGTATCCATTCAACTGTGCTGCTATTTTAAATTATAACTGTCTATTTTGATAGTTTCAAAGCAGCTATTTTAAGTCTCGACCATTTAAGAAAAAAACAAAAACCCACACATAAAAAGCAGAATTCTCAATTTGTTTTCCAGTCAGTCCTTTCTCTACCATGTCCCAAATGCTCATCCCAGTTCTAAAATCACAGTCCTACATTTCAGCATTATAGGAGCTAAGAACAATACATGTCTCTTGAAATGAGGTTTAAAGTTAAGAAAATGTCAACCCAATGATCAGAGTAAAAATCAACATGCCCCACTAAATAGTGAACAGTTCAGAGAAGTGTTTTGTTGCAAGGCTTTCTTAAAATTCTGAAAAATTGAATATTTTACTGTCTTTTCAGCCTCCAGCTGCTTGATGTTCAATGGCTAAAAAAAATTCTCTATGGGAATGCAAAAGTTACCCATATATATATATGCAAAGTTCAAATCTTCCATTTATGATGCCAAGCCTGTTGCCAAAGTACTCCAGAGACCTACTTGAAAAATTGCCATGTAGTCCACTTCCTGATTAAATTCTTCTGTAGATGAGAATCAAACGATATTTTGTCATTGTATCGCATGACAGTTTCTCTCTACAGCCTGTTTGGGACTCTACTTCCTTCGGGATTCCCCTTCCTTGCATTCCATCTTTCTCCAATCTCCTATAACAAGGCTAATGAGACAGTAAAAAGAAATCTTACTGTTCATCCCTCATTAAAAAAAAAAAAGTTAGATAACACGTGACCAGCTTAATCATGCAGCAAAGCTGATCACGAGTACATAAACACCTCTGAGCAAATCAAGGTCAGAGCTAAAGTAGGTCAACTACATGTGCCAAGCACCCACCCGGGAGTCAAGACCTCTTTACACAAGGCCCATCAGTTTTGGTTCCCCCTAGGCAAGAGTCATCTCTCTCCAACATACTCTTGTACAAGAGATGCAATTCATAACTTTATGAATCAGAAATGTCTCACACTTAAAAAGCACCATTTCGCAACAGCAGAGGAAAACCGTGGTGTGGTTTCCTGAAGAAGCAATTGAGAAGATACTCATTGTCCCTGCGTGTAAGGACTGAAGCAAAAACAGCTACGGAGAGGAAATCATCAACTTCCCTTCACAGCAGCATTCCATCACTGGAGTTCACTGTCACAGTACAGACTAGTACTAAACTGGTTATTTGTCTTCACTAACAGCACTTCAAGAGGTGCTGCAGAAGTCTGGAGGCTCCAGATGCTCATGGACTCAATAATGGGGGAGATTTCGGCTGCAAGAGTCGCTGTGATGATTTCAAGATGCAGACAGACATACGTGGGCATGGCTGCTGCAAGTAACAAGCAGTTCCTACATCAGCATCCTTATTATGGAATACTCCCTAGGAATCATTGGAAGATCTTTGAACTAAAGCAGTGGTATTTTCCTTTTCCTTCAGTACTTAAGGAGCAGCTGTCAGAATACTTCATATTTTCCAAATACATTGATACCGTTTTGGTTTAATGGCACATTTATGTTCCTTGAGCTCCCCAATACTATTTGCAAGAACACTGTACTCCCAGAAGACAAAAAGCCCTGTGGCTTCCTCTCACATGTAGATACATCTCACCTCACTCTCTGGGGCAAGGAAGTGATTTTACCCTGGTTTGCTTGTTGAGGTCACCCTTTTACCACTCACTCATCAGCATGTTCACCAGCCCCTGGCACCCTGTGATCCACGTATGAGCTCTCGAACTCCTCCTGACATCAGTAGCTCATGTTTCGACCCCACCACACACACAGAGCAGTGATGCAAAATCCTCCTGCAGCTCCCCCAGCCCCTCACAGGAGGAATACCCTGCTCTGGAGAAGGCAGAGACTGCTCAAACTACTCTTGTCTTCCAACACCTGCTCTCCATGTTTCCTAAGGAAAAAGTAGCAGGCTGGAGGGAAGAAGCCCATGAATTTAAACGAGCCACAAAGCTACAAGATAAACAATTTTGACATAGGAGGAAAAAGTCTCGAAGGAACAGAAGATAAACTCCACATGCAGTTTCTCAATAGATCAATATGCAGTCAATGTGCTCCCCCCCACCGAAAACGCCTGTTCATCAGCAGCGTCTGAGAAAAGATGGAACAGGCCATCTCATGGCATCACCTCACAGTTTTCCAGATTGTCAGAGTGGCAATGGAGCCACAGGACAATATGCTGCATTTTATCTTGTTCACAGAACACTGAGAATTCCAGATCAAGAGGGGCCTCAGTTCCTATATCTCCTTGTTTATAAGGGAAAGTACCTAAAACTTTTACTTCCAGCTACTTTAACAAAGGACTTCTCTGTTGTCTCAAAACCAAGGATAAGTGGTAACTAAAACAACTTTCTCTTGCACTGGGGAGCTCAGAATTAGACCCAGAACACAGAAGTGTCAGTAAATGGGAAGGATCACTTCCCCCAACCTGCTGGCAACACGACTCCTAAAGCAATCCAGGAGGCTGTTGGCCTTCTTTGCTGCAAGGGCATCACTGCCAGCTCATGAACCACCAAGATCTTTTCTGCCAAGTGGTTTTCCAGCTGGACAGTCCCTAACCTGTACTGGGATTGGGCTTTTCCTCGCTAGGTGCAGGACTTGACATTTCCCTTTGCTAACTTCTTAAGGTTCTTTATAAGGTTCTTGGTGACCCTTTGCTCTGGCCTGTAGAGATCCCCCTGGTTGGCAGCACACTCATGAGGTGTGTTAGTCATTCCTCCCTGGAGCTGGATTGTCTGCACCTCTAAGTATGGAGCTTCAGACAGCATGGAAGGAAAGGAAAACAGACTGGTTCTTGAAAGAGAACCCAACAGATTTAACAACCTTCAAAAATCCCAGCCCATGCTCAGATAAATGTGTCCTTCAAGGCTGATCCAGTCCCATGGGAAGGCCTCATGGATGGAGATACGGACCATCTTCACAGCAGGAAATGAAAACTGGAACAAATCCAAAGCCAACTCATGTCACTTCCAGGAATCAAACCTGTTCAGACAACCTGTCTGTGCCATGGATGAAGCATTTCCCTCCCTGGCAGGGGACTGGTGTTTACCTCTGGTGGTACAGCTAAAGGTCTAACACACAATGCTACAGAACTGTCCTAAGAACCAGCATCCTGACTGCCCAGTTGACCCTCAGACACAGGGGATTCCATTTCCTCTCACATCTCAAGGCTGTTTGCCTCTGCACCTACGCAGTGAATCCCAGCTGCAAGAGTGTTTCTACAAAGCTTGCTAGTTTGCAACCATTATTGAAAGCTTGATCTGGTGTAAGCTTCTCGTCAGCCAAGATTAGACTCTTTGAGCTCTCGTTCTTTGAAGTGAGCTTATGTTGGCCTGTTCACATATTTCATTTTGGGCAGCCATCAAAAGGAAACATCACAAGGGAACTAATCAAGCCCTTGTGAAGAGGTGGTGATGCACACTCTTGGAAATCAGTGCTAACATGTTGCTGTTACCAAAGGAATTTGGCCTGCTTCAGTGATCAATCCGCCAGTACACGCACTCCTTAGGTTTCAAGAAACTGCTTCCACGGGGAAAACAAAAAGGGACCTGCCTTTCTTGGAAGACCAGGTTTGAAGGGATTTCTGAAATTTCTACACATAAAGCAAACTGTAGCCCCTCTACAGGCTTCTGGGAGTAACAAATACTAGTCCCCACAGCACAGATACTGGGTATAACTGTACTGGTGCTGAAGGAATTCCTAAGCTTAGCCACAGTGGACAGAGTAAGATTAACCAGCGCTTCAGATGTCTCTGCTCGGAGCAGGAACCACTGAGTTCTGCCTCAGAGCTCTGCAAACATTTCATTGGGTGCCTTGTGACATTTTATAGGCACACTGAGAACACCGCAGGTATTCTAGGAACACATGTTGATATTTAATCTCAAATGTCAAGATGGATACACCATGGAGGGCTGTCACACAACCTGCGTGAGGTAACAGCCGAGCTCCTGCGAAGAGTAAGAAAAACTACACCAAGAATTACACTCAGGTATAACTATCAAAGATCCACTCTCAGTCAGAGCACTCCTTCATGCCTTTGGATGTCTTATTTCAAGAAGTCCTATTAGCAAAAACATCCAGACTGATTTCATTGGAGACAGATACAACCAAAATGGAATAAAAATCAGTTACTCTGAGAACAGCTGCTTGTAGGAAAAGGACTGAGCTCAACTTCGGAACTGTTTTAATTATTTAAAAAAACCCGACAAGTCCAAACCAACGTATTTTAAGACAATGCTTCAGAAATATCATTCAGTATAGCACCCCAGATTTTCTGTAATATAAGTTTTATCTATATCTATATAAATAGATCTATAAATATAAATATATCTCTCTATATAATTACATTTTACATTAAAATTACATTACATTTTACATTAAAAATGTAAAAATTACATTTCAATTAAAAATAGGGTCCACTGATGTTAAATGCTGGTAAAGTAAGTTCATAACATCTAAGTTAGGGTGTTGCATTTAATTCTCATTTATTTCAATCCTTCAGAAGATTTTGTGTATGTGTGGGAAGAAAGAAGGTATTATATTTTCAACACTGGGGAAGATGAGAAGACTTAAAATTTCTGTTGTCTGTAAATTTTAAGTCTTTTGGACCAGTTATCTAATCAACTCATTTAACATCAAAATCAATTGTTCTTTTAGTAATGACAGACCCACAGCTAAAATAAAATATAAAAACCAACAAAAACCAAAACCAAATACAACAAATGAAATCTCCTCCCTCAATTACTGAAATACAAACTTAGCTGAAGTTTTGAGTTTCCAAGCCAGGTCCAGCCTCCAACACATGAAGGACACACTGTTTCACAACCACTGAATGCAATTCTTGCTCATCAACCCTAAGCCATTCCAAGGGTTTTGGAGGGGGTGGGAGGCTGGGGGTGTGTGAAAGACAGAGGGAAATCTATCCTACCATGCAAGTAAATCAATTATCCACCATTAATGGGCTTCAAAGTAAAACCCTAATCAAAGTTATTGTTGATTTCTTCAGTAGGTCACGTACTTCCAGCGTGCTTTGATCGGAAACACACACCCAAACCCAAAAAACAACAAAAACCTTCTCAGTTGAGGAGCCAGTGGTTCTGTGAAGTCTCCCAAGTTGTACACATTACTTCTGATCTGTCAACAAAATGTCTTATCTTGTGCTGCACTGTAAAGTCGCCTTCAAAGGCAGAATTTTTAGATTAGAAATGTCTGCGTAAGAGGACTGTACACAACTTGGACTGACGTTTCTGGAGCAGGAGAAGCACACAAGATAACAAGTAGGTAAGCTCCTTAACTCACTCCTCATGTCACACCAACAGTGGGAACTTACAAATCAGCACATCTGGAACTCACGGCTGGGAATGCCCACTTTTTGCACTTGCAGTCCAAAACATGCAGTTTTCTGTTTCCAGATTTCATCCGACTCCTAAATATGAGCACCAGTTTCTAGCAGACAGATGCTTCAGATCAAGTTTTGAAGGTATCTTAACCCTTCAGTTACCCAAAGTGAATAAGTACATTTCACGCACTTAAATATCTAAAGTTGATGAATAAATGTCCCAAAGCCCAACTGTTCATTGTAAGTATAACTGGGATATGATCTGGGCAACTTTAATTCCTTACTGCAGCTCAGTGAAGCTCCTACATCCTCACTTCCTGTTGTCTTTCAGTGGCAGGAAGGCAAAACCCTCTCAGAAGTTCTAAGAAATGCACCTTTTAAAAGGTATCCATGTGAAACAGCAGTTTAGCAAAACACTTCCCCAAAGGTAGAAGCTGTATGTCAGATCCCACTCTAACACCCACCCAGTCCCAGCAGTGACTTGGCACACCACAGAATCCCATCCAGGGCTTCTTCCTCAACGTTATAATTACTGCTCGTACTTTAATATAACCTGCAATAGGATGTCTAGATGTAAATATTTCAAGTGGGAACAAGCTTTAACTTGATTCACCCTTCTCACAGCCAAAGCACTATTTTTGTCCTTCATTAGTTACTCCACCTTCCAGTCACCAAATCCTTCTTGGCTTTCATCAGGTTTTCACTTTTCTTCTCCCCTCCTCTTACTGGAGCATTGTAGACATCCCAACTAGACACGACATTCAAGCCCTGGCATGACTAATACCACACAAGTAATATTTTCTCACTTGACTTTTAAAGTTTATGCATTATGGGACGTTAGCCATTTCTCAGCTGAATAGGTTGAGCCACTGCACACTTCTTTTAGCCTCTGAAGTGCATTTATTAAGGTGACAATCCTAGTTTCCTGAGCTTTGTTTTGAGCTGAATCACCTGATCCAAATACTCTTAGAGATACTGCTTACAGTTGATTCTGTTTTCCAGTCACATTATTACTACAACAAATCCAAAGGCACTTGGCACGTGTGAGACCTTTCATTCAGAGATCTACTGCCAAAGTACAACTAAATACTTTGTATCTTCAGGGAACAAAACACTGACTCAAAAGGGCAGAAATGTCACAAGGAGGTCGGTTCTACTTATAGGTGGCTCTATTTATAGCTGATACTTTCATTTCCAGTTTTTGCTGACTCCCTCTGGTCCTGCTGAATTCCATCTCTGCCTGGAAGGAGCTGTCCCAACACTGCCAGCCTGACAAAGAAAAGCCAACAGGCTGTCACTTCCCTTTCCATCCAAAAGCAAGCCCTGGAAAAAGGAAGATACTCTCACCCTGCCTGGAACCAAGCTGGGGTATTCCTCACTCCAGCTGCCTCTAGCCCACATATTACTGACAGGTTCCCTTTTCCCCACTGGTTTTCTTAAAAGCTTTTTTGGACTTCACACAAAATCAGCTGTCAAACACTTATGCATCACACCCATATGAACATCAATATTTCTTCCTTAAGACTATCTCAGTACCACGTTAGAGGCTCAGCTTAATTTTCGTTCTATACCACTGGTTTTTGGATAGGAGGGCATGACAGCTTTTTGTTGAGCATATAGGAATCTGCAAAAAAAAAAAATCCAAAGAACATACAGAGATGGCATAGCTACTGTATGTGTTAAGTCCACAAAGTTAATGTGTGGAAATAGAAGAATTTACAATTTAAAATTATTTACAGATTTCAGGTTTTTAGAAAACAACCTCTCCCCACACCCACTCATGGAAATCGCCTCACCCTGCACCTGGAGTCCCTTTGCTGGTGGAGCAACAATAAATACTGACATAAATAAGCTCAGCGGGTTGGTTTCCTGAAGTCACACTGTTTGCCAGTTAAATCCAAATCAAACAGAGAAAACTGTGACACTGTGACAATTTAGCCCTCCTATGTTCTATGGAAAACATATAATGACACAAACATGATGGAAAGGTACACATGCCATTATCAGTCCTGTTGAAGTAACAACCTCCCCCATGCCTGAAATCCAGGTTTTTAAATGAGCTGTTTGCTGCTGAGGCTGAGGAAGGCAGCGTTTCCGAGCTATGACAGCTCACACTGGGGCATTATTCAATACTTTGCTCCTCAGAGAGTCACACAAAGCACTTGGAACTGCAGCAGTGGTGGATATGAGAAGTAGGGCAAGCTCCCCAGAACCCCCCAGGCCAGCACTAATATTGATACAGCACATTGTGAGCAGAATTGCTGTAGCTGATGACTCCCCATCCAGCCCACAGCAGTTCTTAGCACTGCTGCAGAACAGCAGGACAGCTCCCTGCAGTCCCACATCAGACGTCCACCAGCTTCCAGTGACTGTGAAACCAAAATCACAACTCAAAGAAGTCCTTTAACAGGACATTAAAAGTAAAGTTAGATGTGTCATCGCACCATACAGTGAACTCTAGAGTGACATCCTTCTACTACAGCACTAGCTACTTTCAAATTACAGCATTCAAAGTAAGACTTGGTGGAGCAAATCAAGTGATTGTTCGGGGAGAAAACACAGAACATTTCCTGTCTTTTACATTCATGTGCACACCGGCAAGGACCTCAGTAACAGCTATATGGCTTTGAGGAAGTTGTATTTGTCTAGCTCAGGATAAGCATGAGATACTGTTAAAAACCTCCCAGCAAAGTTCCACAGAACAGCTGATGTAACATCTTAGTGCCAAAGGGAAGGCTTTACTCCCTTTTTTCTTCTCTTGTCACTCTTCCCCCACATTTCCCTTCCAGCAGAGACTTTTCCGGAGTCCCCAGAGCCTGTCTGTACAGAGTGTGTTGAATTCATCAGGCTGAATAAAAACTTGACAGAAAGCAATGTCTTCTGGGGAGTTAGAAATCTCAACCCTTTTGCTGAAAGGTCAGATGATACCCAGGAGCAGCTCAAAGCAAAGGGGTGAGACGTGTCAGAAGAGGGGATAGGGTAGAACAGTCCCTTTCAACAACAGTAGGTGGTTAAAATACCCCTGTCACAGCCCTTCTGCACTTTCAAGATATTTACAGCACTCCTGCAGGATTTGTTTTCAACATCCAAATCCCGCCATGGTTTGAGCAAGACAAGGTGTGCTGAAACCTTTCCACTGATCCACACCTGCACTGTGACATTTTCACTGCTCAGGAGTTTGCTCTTTTGTGAATGACAAGTTGTGAGCACACAGACACAGTGGAGGAGTACTTCTATCCACTCTGCAGTCACTGCTTCAGTGGGAGTGTAAGCTTTATTTTCCTGAGAAAGGCCTACAGCAGTAGGAAAGCCCTTTACAGAAATGGCTGATACAACATAGTCCTTTTTCGTGCATCTATATATTAATGCTGATGTTGAGAACCACCAAATTTCCAAACCTGAGGCATTCGGCTGCCAGAGGTATAGTTGGATGCAAGCTTTGGACTTGCATTTTTCCAAAGAGGCTTTTAAATGTATGATTTTTAACTTAAACCAACAGTCAAGTTTGAATGAGTGCTTTTACATTTTACATTCCCAAATCATGACAGCCCTTACTAAAGGCAGAGGAATGATCAGGGAACACCAGGAATTCACTTAATAGGGTCCTTATGCTATGCAGACATCTTGACTGTTAAAAAAAAAAATGGAAATACAAATGGGGAAGAACAATATGTAACCCACACACAAAAAACAAGAGATAAAAAAATCTTGCCAAGACCAAACGTGGGCAATTGAGGAAGAAAACTTATTCAGGAAAAATCCCACCACAATAAACCACAGCCACACATACCACAAAAGGACTCTTCATAAAAATGAAGGCTGCAGGTTTGATTTTTGTTTTTAAATGATTGCTTGTGCTTGGATCAAAGATCCACCCATGCAACATCCCCCTTCCCCTCCTAAGGAAGAGAGGATACAAAACAGAACCAAGGGACATCTGACTAACAGTTGCAACCAGAAGTTTTTCCAACCCATTGTTTTATTCCAAAAGAGAACATTCCATGACCCACGCAGCCTGATCCCAGTGGACCTAGAAAGGATCACTAGACAGTCCACATTCCAACACAAAAAGGATTAAGTAGGTTTAGATGATCTTATTTCCGCAAGTAGGAGACTTGTGCCAAATATTAATAATGCAGTCCCTTAGTTACCACTTACAAATGCTCATAATTATTTACAGCTCCTGAACAGTACGGAGGATGGCTTGGATATCATCCAACAAATCCCCAGCAAATAAATTTATTAGAAAATGGAAAACTTTCTAGTTTCACCCAGTAGAACAAAACAGGCAATGAGTTTTGCTTAAGGAACAATGAAGTGAGCTGGTACTCTTCAGCTTAGAAAAGGAGAGGACCAAGGTCTACAAAATCATCAAATGTCATAGGGACATCCAACAAAGCTTGGCTGAAAGGCTCAAAACAACACAGCTCTTCACACATGAGGTGGAAGGCTGTGGAAACTCCCTGCCAGATAACAAGAAGGCTGGAAGTCCATGTGGTTTCTGCAGAGAGATAGGACCAGTTCATGGACAGGAATTCTGCTGAGGGTTACCACCATATCTGGCTTGGGAAGTCCCGGAGCTGAAAGTAACAGTTGGCCCTAATCCTACTCTTCATCAGAAGCAACTCACAGCCCTGCTCCAGACAGGACTCTACAGGAACTGGGTCTTTGTAATGGCACACAATGGTCACTCTTGCCTTCTTTCAGTATTAGCAATTGAGATAATGCTCTTTTGCTAAGCATTCAGAGAAACTTGTACTTACAAGTATGATATACATGGAATGCCCATAGGGAAAGTGCAAAATATACAACATCCTCAAAAAACCCTTCTGGGCCCCCTCTGGTTTAAGTTAACCCACTTGCAGTTACCACCTTAACACCACTCAGCACCAGGTGGAACATTTAAACTCAGTCAGCACACATTAGTTTAGCAAGGCCAGTGTAAAAGCTCAGCTTATCAGAAAAAATAGCCTAACACAGGAAACCAACTTTCATAAGTGGAATTTCAAATCCAGTTTAGACAGCTGTGTTCCTATGCAGCACTCAGAAACAATAGTGCTGAATGGGGAGCCACGTAAAAGTCAGCAGGCACAAACCACCCAAAACAAACACCCGGAATGGCAGTCCCTGCCTCACCTTGCCAAGCACTTCAGTTCATGCACACGCTTCTCCACTCACCTCAAGTCTTTACTACAGTAGGAAATCAAGTTTCAAATCATCAACTAGAGCTAACAATTATCTTTTTAAAAGAGGCCAAAGGAGCCAGCAAAGAGGGGAAACTGTTCCAGGTCATAGAACCATTACGGTTGGAAAAGACCTCCAAGGTCATCGAGTCCAACCTTTGACCTTTGATTACACGCGAGGAAAAACCCAACTAGGCAAACATGCTTAGAACAGAAAAGAATCACATATTTCAGAGGCTCACACACTAAACAGTAGATATAAATATTTTTTGCTTTTTTCCTATTTTTCTGCAATGTTCACTTCAGAACATGGTCTACAGTCTCATGCACTATATCTTGCCCTGACTTTAACAGAGAATTACATACGCTTTTTGTATGTGTTTTTTTCTCAGTCACTCATCTGGTGCTCAAGTGCCATGTTTTTTAAGGATATCTGCTAGAGCCTCTTCAGCTGTCTTCAAGGGTTCTGTCTCTTCTTCCATATGCACTGAATTTATTCTTTGCCACTACATGTACAAGCTTAAATTTACATTCAATATATTCTGAAGTAACTGACTAAATTGAAAATATTTACTTTGAATAACTTAACTGACAAATGTAAATCTCCTCTCATTATCTTCATGTTAAATCAACACATCTTTGTTTTCCTAAATATGAGTACCAGCTCCTTAGGTTTCTTGCCCTCTTTTGCCTCCCTCAAGTAGCAGTGCTTGAAATTATCTTCTCACACAAATCATTGATACTAACACTTGATATTCTTATTTCAAAATAGAGAAGTGTTATGTTTTGCTGCCTTCAATTATTAAGACTACAGACCAAAAGTGAGGTTTGCTTTGTTTTTTAGCACTGCTGAACAAAACTCTTAGGTATTACGTTGTATCTATGCCTTACAGAATAACAACATGAGAATCCTCTGTAGTATGTTTAACCTTTTAATTTTTAAGTTGTTTTGCTGCAAGAGCCTCTATAGATAGTCCTCTCTCTGCTACAAGTCTTTCTGACCCTCCCTCTCCTTCTCAGAGTGGTACAAGCTGCATGTCCTTTCGCTTCCTTCTGCTCAAACACAGAATGTCACAGAGATAAGTAGGTAAGTTTTACCTTAATACCGATATCGGATTCATGCATATCTGTTCCCTTGCACAATCACGTTCTGATCTCCTCTGCTGCAACAGGAGGCAACCTCATCTGCTACTTTATAGAACAAACTGATACACTGTAATTCAGGCCAAAGTTTACTTTAGAAAGATATCCTGGAAGAAGCTATGTGTAACAAGAATCTGTTACCCGCCTCCCACCTTCCCTGTTCAAAAGTTTAGCTCCTCTTGTTCATAATTTCCAACTCTTCTAGCCTGAGTTTCACTAGGTCATCTATCAGCTACTAAACCTCATTTCATTTTCTCCTACCAGATATCCTTATCAGGGTCATTGGCTGAAGGATCAATCCAGTAAATTGCTTTTTCCTTGTTTAACTAAGTTTAGTTTTGTTCCGTTCATTTCACACTGCAAATTTATGTTTGCAAAACAGCTCATTCCTTGAACTCTCTTCAGTTTTCTAGTAACGCTTTATCAAGACCAGGAAAGTATTAAAGTTATGACATAATTAATATCATATATAGATCAACCTACCTTTGAATCCAGCTCCATATCCTTGTTTACCAAGCCACAAATTCTTTTGTCTCCCTCTCCAACACTGCCCTGGGAACTGCCAGTCAACAAAGCCCTCCCACCCTCAGTTACTTCCTCTTGTAAGGATGATATAAAGGAACAGGAGTGTTAGAAATGGCACATGGATTTCTCACACAGCCTGCTGGAGTGATCACAGACCAGCCTGTGCCCCTTGACTCTCCCACCAGCAAGAGTCTCTTCTGCCATCACAGGATACAGAACCTGACTAGTGTAACATCAAAGTTAAGTTGAAAGGGCCAGAAACAAGGCTGCTGACTAATCCTTGCTTAGATCACACGCAGCAACTGTATGAACCAGTTCGACAGTTTATTTAAGATGTGGCCACATGAATTTTTACAGTGCAGTACAGACTCTTCTTTGGGAGACTCATGTGGCAGAATTCACACTTTTTTACTAGTTTTATTAGTTTATCAGTTGCCCTTTGTAACTGCAAGAGTTGTTAACCTCCTGCCTTCAGCATTCAGCTGTGCACTCCCATACAGCACTGGCGCTTACAAAACCCACAGTGAGCTTTTCAGAGCCCCAAAATAGATTAGAACTAATCCTATAAAAAAGTAATTTAAAAAGAAAAAAAGCTACAAGTCTGAGTAGATCACAGTGAGGTGATTCAAGAAGTCAAACAAGTGCCAGCACTATACAATGGAGGGGCAGAGATGACAACCTCACCAGCAAGTGTCCATATAACTTACCTCTCAAACACACCTGAACACAAGCACACAGGTCAACTTCCTAAAGGATGCTACAGCAAGAATAAGCCCACAAAGTCCACAGGGCAACAGAAGGATTCAAGAAACAGTCTGAAAAGGATTTATTTTGTTGGTGAGCTGCTGTTTTGAATAAATTTACCCCTTTTATAGAAGGCTGTTTTATCAACACCAAAGTTCAATCCATCTCCAATACACAGGAGCACAGTCAAGACAGGAGCTGGATGAGTGCTTCCAGGGAAGTCATGCTTAGGAAACACTGCTCCATATTGGAATGGCAATAAAACCATCAAATATAATTGCACTGAGATGACTGACGTTTACAGCCTGAAAAATAGCAACGTGAAAACTCTGAAGATAAGCAGAACACAACAACACAAGAAGCCACCAGGAACTATGAGAGCACCCCTTTGAAGGGTGGAAGGCAATGAAAAGTTCACATGTGGAAGTGATTCTGAGGAGTACACTCCTGGAAGGATGTGTGGAAAATACAGAACTACATCATGAAGAATGATTGAAGAGAAACCCACACGCTGTTGCCAAACAAAGACTCGGCCAAATCACGTCATAGGGAGGAGTTAAAGAGGATATGCTGGGTTGTATTTGGAGGTGGAAAACTGTGGTACTTCACTACAACATGCAATTAGGTTTGCTAGAAAGGGCAAAGTTAACTGTATTTATCCCTAGTGTTTCTTTAAGTAGAAACCTGCCAGTCTATCAAGATTTTTCCAGGTGTTGGAAGGGCAGGAAATTTTCTTTTCTGCTTCCTGAAAGTCTTTGAAATCCACCTGCCAGCCACTCCTACAGGCAAACCTGAGAACTCGCACCAGTATTATTCTCTGACCCGGTTGCCAACACAGCATCGTTCCAAAACATTGTCATCACCACAAAACACACACATAGACACACACAAAAAAGCAAACAAAGCACTCACAGAACTGAGACAAAAGGACAAAAAGCCACACAAAGGAAATTTTAAGGGTGAGTTTTTGTATGTGTGTGTGTCTGTAAATAAAGTCAGGGATCAGTCAAGACACCGGTTACCAAGTTTTCCGAAGTCACCCAGCAAAACTCAGCAGAAAAATGGAAAAATAGGTTTCATTAACAAGTAACAGAAACTGGTACTTTTTCAGGCTTGTCAAGGAACACCATCATGCCAGTATGTTTGGGGCTACAGGGAACTAGCAAAGCACAGAAATATCCTAAAACTAGAGGACAAGTTGGATGAGTGACCAAATACTTGTTTTAAAAAATAAGAAGTAGGCATCTGAAATCTGTGTCAAAGGAAGTACATTACACAAGTTCTACAGCACACCATGAATGAAACCATGGAGGCTTAACCTCTTGCCTGACCAAATCCTGCTCTAAAAAGCACATTAATTTTGTCTAAAAAGCGCCCAGAACTCTCCAACATTGACTTAAGCATTTAAAGGGACCTCAAAAATCATAGAAGGTTGAATAATAATCATTACATAATAATAACATTACTTAGGTCTCTAATGAGATACCAACAGGCATTTTTTCCTTACTTTTTTTTACAAGGAGGATTTTTTTTTTTGGTCCTGCCTCTTTCCAAGATGTGCAACTATTTGGTCATTACTAGTGTTTATGTGCTCTAAGAAAAAAAATAGGTCAATTCATTTTAAGCAGAAGGTATGGATTCTCCTTTTAACCGCTGATTTAAAGTTCTTCTTACTTTCCATATTCCAAATGAAGTTCCAAAGTTTTAGTAAATCTTTTTAAGAAGTTCACATTATATCATACAGAAAGCTTTTCATGTCACTGAACACAAGGACAATTCTCCTAAAGTGCTATTTGACAGGAACATCAAGAATTAAGGTGCCAATATTTCCCTAAGGGGAAGCCTGGGTAGATTTTAAAGAGTTTTGCTTCCAAAAAACAGAACATGGAGACAAACTCACAGCCAGATGAGATCTATGCTAAGCTAGAGAACCATTCTCAAACAGCAAATCAAGATTTTTTTTTAATTTTTTTTTTAGTAAACAGACAGGTCCCCTCCTAAAAAGGGAGCGCAATTAGTGGTGTTGGAAAAGAAAAATCTTCTTCCATTCAGTCTCTTCCCTCTATTCCATTTCCTCCAGATTTCCTGGCAAGTCTAACTGGAGGCATTGCTGGGCCTCTGCCCATTTCAGATAAATTATCAGTTTGACAACAACTTGGACGCACAAGTGTTCAGCTCTGGCACAGTCAGGTGATCGTGGTGAAGGAGCTCCTGGGAGATTTGCGTATCTGAAACACTTCTATATTTGTTCATCTGGAAACCCAGGAGCATATGGGTCAGTGAGGGGAAAGGGAAAAGGGTCAGAGGGCTAACTGAGTTACTATTGCTTGTTAGAAAACAGAATTTTTCAAAAAAATGGTGCAGTAAATACTGAAAAGCTCCCCTGTATAGCTCCAGAGATTAAAGTAAAAAGTTGCTTGTTTTTCTGGCTTCTGGGTTTTGGTATCAAAGCCAGGTTTTTTTAATCAAATTTTTATGTAGATTTATGAAAGAAATGACCCAACACAGCTTAATCCAAAAATATTCTGCCACAAAGCCTCTTCTTCCACATCAAGGCTGCAGTGTAACACGTTTAAAACAGCACTCTTCACACTTACTGCCTCTCCCACCTCCCTTTCAGGACTACTCATTCCGTGAGCTCTGCTGTTTCCTAACCTACAAAAGCAGAAACGTTTATGAAACCACAAGTTGTATGGTCTCAGTAATCCCAAATCAATCTTTGTGGGATAAACCAGCCTTGAGTCCCAGCAGATTCCCCAGTCCAGTATCTTTGCCCTAACACATCTGCCCCTATGGAACAGAGGGACAGGACACACATATGGAAATGCTTAGCTGGGAAAGAGTTGGAGTGTTGATGGAGGCTACATTGTCCACATCAATCCAGCTTAAATCATCATCAAAACTACCATCCAAATTCATCCAGCTGTCACTGGATGTTGCAAAGGATTCATGTGCCATTATAAAGCAAATTGCTGGGCACCAGATAATTCTTTTTGGCCATGAAATTTTGATTTTTGTCCTGTCAAATCTCTGGTGATGCTACCCCGAACAGCGGCATTTCCCACACGGATCCTTGAAAGTCTCCAAAAATTCATCAGTCAGCCCAGAATTCTTGGGAGGGACATACAGATGAAGGATACAGTCAGAAAACTTGCACAGTGGCATCAGCTGGACACAATTGCTAAAATTTGCTCCGAGATGGTCAGCTGATAATCTCCACCAGGAATGGGAATGTGGAAAAATCAGTTTCTATAACAGCTGACTGCTGTAATTTTCTCCTCTACTGTTTTTTTTCCCCCTCATCACCTTATTCTTGACAATGACAAAAGCATTAGAGTAACAAATGAGCTACTCCAGCTAAGAAAATAAAGCAGGCATTTGCTATGGAAGAGTCTCATGGTCAAGTCAGAGAAATTAGGACAGGAATTACCTCATTCAGCAAATAATGCCAAGTACAGTAATCGAGATCTCTTTATTGCCAGCTGGGATATCTTAAACAGACTGAACTAGATTTTAAAATGCCACAACAGGGAAATACCCATCTTTCTGCAGACTCTTTCCTGGACAGACAAGCTGACCAAGTTGCACATGTCTCAGACGGGGATAAATATATTTATATAAAAGCCCTAGAGTTTCTAACAGAGATGAAACAGAAAATCCCAGCACAAACCCAAGCTAGCATAAACTCTTTGCTCTTATTTATGTCTTCCTGTTTAGAATAGGAATATCCAATTACTGGCCTTGTATTTCTAAAATATGAATAACTTCTAGTACTTCTAGAATTTGGACCCAAACTGCACAGCAAGCATTTGACAACATTTTAAACAGAATATTCTTGAATTACAGAGCACTTCCAGCAACTCTAATGTTTTTATGTGACAAGTCCCTCAAAGAAGTCACTGAGCCTGACTTGACAGGTTTCTAAAATAAACTGCAATATTCAGAGGCTGGTTTGGCCATCGCAGCCAAAAAATATCTTCAAATAAAAGAAACAGGAGAAACTCTATAAAAACAGGGAGAAAACAACACTATTTTGTAATAGAAACTTCCAAGCCTTAGTAAACTGGGTATAGATTAAAAGCACAGTATAATGTTTTCTAGGACAGCAAGTTTGCCTAATGTTCTGGGGCTTTATCGGATTGTTAAGGAAAAAAATATAAATCCAGATACCAGAGCCTTCTAAGATAACAAACTTCAGTGAATTTCTGGATTTCTGAATTTGGGCCACATCCTAAGCATAAGACAAAAGTATTCTTAAGTATATTGACGGCACAGTGTTAATACCGACCTTCTTTCATTAATTCATTGAATTAATTTCACCATAACAAACCAATTTGTAAATGCAAATGCAAAGATTACAAGAAATGTCTCGGCAACAAAGCACATTGGGAAAGGGGACAGAGGAATAACCAGGAGTCCTGTTTCTCAGTCAACAATTCCAGAACTTCAAACTGGAAAACCCAACATGGTCAAGACAAGGTCAAAAAACATACTCTAATATAAACCTCAAAACCAAATATCTGATTTTTTTTTTTTTGCAATGTATTCTGGACCACAAATTCTGTCCATGAGCAGGCCATTCTAGTCTACAGGCAAAATAAATACTATTTTAAAAGGTTATACTAAAACTAATAAGCCAGTAGCCAAACTGCAGCACAAAGCCCAAAACTCCAGGGGATTTAAAATACAATTATCAGAAGTCCTTGAGTGAAAAGTAAAAGTAACAGCAGAACTC
Organism: Neopelma chrysocephalum; assembly: GCF_003984885.1. Taxonomy (NCBI): domain Eukaryota; kingdom Metazoa; phylum Chordata; class Aves; order Passeriformes; family Pipridae; genus Neopelma; species Neopelma chrysocephalum. The sequence continues at coordinate 1,652,340 of NW_020897693.1, forward strand.
GAACCAAAGCCATCTTGCTGACACTCTCAGCACAACTACAATCCATACACACACCATAAAGGATAAAAGTTTTGTTATTTTTAATGTATTATTTTGATTCAAATTGGAACAGAAGTCATAAATTTCACAATACTCCAAGAAAAATCCACAGATAACAAAGAAATCCATTCATAGCAAGTCAAAGAAAGCAAAACCCAACCAAACCAGTTCAAGGAAACTATAAAACTACCAGTTTTAATAACAGAAAAAAACATTCTTAGAAAAAATGAAAAGTTAAAATAAAAGTATATTACTTCTATTTTCTCCTTTTTTTTCCTTCTCACTCCACCCAATTAATATTCTGCAGTACTGCATTATTTAACAATTTCTACCAAAGTCTTTCTGATTTTGTCCTCTTTTGTTAGACAAACTATAAAAGGCAAAGGCACTTTAAGGAAGTTTCCAAGATAAAAAGAACTTGAGACTAAGAATAACACTTATTTCTGAGTTCTCTGATAGTCTCAATTCATTCTCCCTTCAAAACCTACATCAATCCCAAATGAATAAAACTGGATTAGAGTTTTCTGAGTAGTCCTGTATCAAGAATACATCCAGTCTTTAAAATACATGAGTTCCATTAACTAATTTTCAGCCGACATAGAAAGGAATTGAGGCAAAAGGCTGCAACTGAATAAGCACCTATGACTTGCTATAAAATGCCTTCCAATGAGAGTGATTTCAGAGTCATGGTGCCAACACATGCAGCTTAGGAATTGCCCAACATCCTTCCCAGTGTTACAGCAATGACACCTGGGAAGAGGGATTTCCACCACAGCCACACCAGGGAAGGACCGTTAAGGATTTAGCAACATTTGCTGCTTGTACCAGGTGCCACTGCCTTGCCTTACACCCAGAAAACAGAGCCTACTGGGATTTGCAAGGAAAGCACTGTCAAAGCAACCAGGAAAACTACAACCCTCTGCCTCAGCCGCTTGCACTCACATGAATGGGTTTATTTAAAGTTAGCACAGAACGTCAACACCTTGGGCCACAAAAAACGTGGCTTGTTAGTTCACCATTCTAAAACCCTGCCAAGGATATTCCTTGCTCTATAAGCAGCCTGCTGGCACCGTTCCTAGAGAAGACCAACCTAGTGAACTCCAGCACGGCTCCAGGGCAGGGTCACAAGCTGTTCTGACACCAGCAGCTGACCCAGAAGCGCGTCTGACACAGGAGACATTGAATAACAGCTTCTCAAATGGCAGGAGGCTGAAAAGGTTACAAACTCTGAAAACACCAGTGAAGAAATCTCTCTTTGCAGCTGCAAAGGAGACGGGACGACCTGAACATGAGAGAAGAAAGGTGAACACAAACAATCCTGCACTTTACACGTGAAGAACCCATTGTCAGCCACTTCTTGAACTGAATTAAACTGTAAACCAGGAACTTTAGCAACAGCTAAAATAAATTTGAAATAATACCAAACACAACAGAAACTATCGATCTTCTTTGGGGCAAGGGCTGAAATGCCAGACTATATTTTTTAGTTAATGAATAGTACAGGCTGACAAAGCCTGAAGATGCTGTTTTGATCTGCGTTCTTCTGCAGAAATGGATTAAAAGAGAAATTACATTTCTCAACATCTGGTGAAAGATCAGGTTTCCAAGGAGATGAAGTCTGGGCCTTGGATAAGTAGCCTCACTGCATTTTTCCAACAAATTGAGGTAAAAAAAGGCAGGTGCAATATGTAGTTCACGCCAGTGAGTTATTCACCCCGATATGCACCTCATCCAAGGTGAAGTTCCGTCAGATATACATCACAGGTTATCTGACAATATTCAAAGTGATTAAATACAGATAAAAACAACATGATAATTACAGTGGAGATCTCCTCCTCACACCAAAAAAACCCTCAAAACTTCAACAGGCTTTTAAAATAACTCAGTACACCAATTCTTTAAAAGAAAAGCATTCTCCTTTCGCAAGTGCAACATTTTGTGTTCTGATTCAATGCCTTGAGTTCCAACTACGTAACACCTGAGTACACAAAATTCACCAGTCTGCATTTGATTTAACTAAACCTGGAACTACTGCAGTGCAAGACTACCATATACATATGGATACATACATATCCCCCCAGGCAGAGTATACCTCTGCTTCACTTCAGTCCATCATCTGAAATCTATCTTAACAACTCTTAGAGAAAGACTCAGATGGAAAATGCATTTGAAAATGCCATAAACCATCTTATTTTCATCTTCAAGCACCTCCAAACCTCCACAGTGACTTCCATGGGTTTATCGAGCAGAACTTCCAACAACTAAGTTCAAAAGTTGGTGCTGAGATCCAATTAGCATCATCTCAGCTACTGCACTTATCAAAATCAGTAATTTCAGGCTGAAGTTCTCCGAGTGTGATGACAGACAAAAATTAAAGTTTCAAACCATGTCTAATGTATCAAAGTAAATAGAGAAACCTGAAGTATTCTTTGAGTTCTGTCAACTTACTGAAAACCAAACAGCTCTGCAAGATTAAAAATATGTATTCCTTCAGGTTCTCCTGTCCCTCCTGTCAAAGTGACACAGGCAATTGGCTCTGTGCTGAAAACAGCGTAAAATATTGAATTTGAGCTGGAAAACAGAGCTCCTGCATTCCTGTAAACTAATTAACCTGCATGTCTCCTGTTATCAATTCCCTTTGAAAAATGGCACACAGGCTGCAGCCACCACAGTTGTCCTCAGCTTTGTCATCATTGCCTTGCACAGTATCAAGGAACTGTGTGCAACTTTGAGCTCTGCCAAATAAATTCAATGAGTCCTCACTGTTCTTATTCCTGGTTTTCCAAAAGACTTTTTGAGAGCAGGTATTTGAAAGAAAAAAGAAAACACCAATAAACTCCCCCTACAAACTTCCTAACACATCTCAAGCAATGGTCCCCAAATACAGCAGATCTCTTGGGAGCCCATGGTGACAGCGACATGGCAGCAGATCCTAATTCCAGCTTTGTGGAATTCCAGTTGCAGCCACCTCAGTTTACTGGCAGCCAAACCAAACAGCTCTCCTCACGTTCTCTGTGGAAATTCCCTCTTGCCCAGGCACTCTCCCAAGGAACTTCTTCTACAGACCCCGAGCCTACACAGCCCCTCACACCACAACTGGTATCCATTCCCAGACAATGGGAGCACACAGCATGGAAGGGAAGATGGGATAAAACAGCCTATTAACCCAATAAAAAGTTGTGGTTAGAGGTTATTTTACATAATTTCTACAAGTAGGCTTCAAAACCCATGAATGGCCATGAGAAACACAAACCCACAGAAGTCAGAAGTAGTAGAGCCTTTCCCCTTAATAAGCAACTGTGGTTTAGAATAACCAGACTGAGAGGTCTGTAGTTGCTGATGCTTCAAAGAGCTATTTACATTTGCATATTCCTAGAGGATACAAAACATACATTCTTGGGAGGGCAGAGTTTAACCTCAGCCTTCTGCAAGACCGTTTACAGAGACAGTTAGCCAGAATTACAGCTAATTAAGACAAACATCCTTTCTTTTCTCCCCTACAAAAAAAAAAAGCTGCAGCCTGTGTATTATCAGTCAGTCCCATCTAAAAAGCACTTTTGATTAAAGAAAAGATATACTGAACAGGCAGGACCCGGTACTTATTTAGCTTATTAAAAAAAAAAAATAGTATCATTTTGAACGTTGAAGTTACAGCATTTTAAAAAAAATTCTACTTAAAGACTGAATTTTGAGACGAGATTAGACTCAAAATTATCCCAGCAGACGATCACTCTCTGCAGCTGACCCTTTCTACCTCGCACACTGAGAAAGCACTTTAAAATTCCTGTAAGCATATTTGCTTCCATGGCAAGGAAACACACCCACTTGTTCCTTCACCGTTATTTTCCAAGTACCAAAACCTTCCCAAAACTGTTACAGCCGAGGCACTGGAGTAACAGAAACCCTCGGCAATTAAAAATGCAAAGCGATTCTTCCTCCTGCCTCCCCAAGCGCAAAAATCCCGATCTCGGGAAGCCGCCTCGACGTTCCCGGTGTGTGTTCCACGCATCCCTTCTCCCCGCGGCAGCCCAGGCGCTCAGAGGTGTCAGACGCGGCCCCGGCACCGGGAGGGCTGCCCGGGAACGGGGGGGGTTCCCCATGGAGCGAACCCTCGGGCGGGACCGGTCACCGTGCGACACATCCACGGGAATTCCCAAATTCCCAAGCACCACCTTCGCTTGGGGGGCTTCACACGGGGCCTCCCCGGATCCTGGGGTGACCGGCAGAGACCCCCCTCGGACGGGGCCGCTCCGGTGGCGGGGCCCGGGGCACCGACCCCTCCGTGGGACCCGCCGCCGACCCCCGACCCAGGGCGGGAGCACAGCCCGGCCCGGCCCCCCCTGCCCACGGCGGGACCCCGGCCCGGCTCTGCCCGCGGGGCCCGGGCCCGGCTGCGAGCCCCGTTCCCCCCTCCCGGTGCTGCCACAGCCGCGGGGCCACGCACCGGGCACCGCTCCCACGCCGCGGTCCCGGCTCCCGGTGGTAGGGGGCACAGCGCCGCACCGCCGCCGGGGGGGTCCCCAGAGCCCCCCATCTCCGGCTCCGGTTACCCCCAATCCCGCCGCTCCCCCCCATCCCGGCGATCCAGGTGTTCCCGGAGCGCGGCGGCTCCGCCGGGGCCGCGCTCCCCTCACACCCCCCGGCCCCCCCCGATCTCCCCTCACGCCCTCCCCAACCCCCCCCAGCGCCCCCCGCCCGCCGCCCCTCGCGCTCACCGCGGGCTCCGCGCGCGCCCCACGCCGCGCCGCGCCCGGCCGAAGGGAGGGGCGGGGCGGGGGTCGCGGCCCCCTCGGCAGCGCCGCGCGCCCGGCTCGGCAGCCCCCCGTCCCTGACCTACTTTCCGCCTGGCTTGCCACCCGACGGCGCACCACTAACCTACTTTCCAGCCAATGGCACCCTCCCCCGGCCCCGCGCCGGACGCGCCCGCCCGCCAACGGGAGAGCGGCGCCGCGCCCGCCCGGCCCAATGGGCGGCCGGGGAGACGGCAGCGCCCGCCCCCCCGAGCAGCGACCAATCCCCGAGCGGCCCCGCGCCAGCGGCCAATGGGGAGCGCGGACTGGCAGCGCTGGCCCCGCCCCACGGCGCGCGGCGGGGGGGGGCCGTGAGGAGCCGCTGGGGACCCGGATGTGGCGATGGCGGCGGGGTCGGGGAGGGGTCGGGGAGGGTGCGGAAGGTTCATCTCGGCCGCGGCCGCTTTCCCCGGGCAATGCCGCCCGAGGCTGCCTCTCGCTTCCCCGCGCCACCGCGCGTCCGCCGGTTGGGTTCGCCCGCGCCGCTGCGTCACTGCTGCATGACGTCAGCGCTGGCCGTGACGTCACGCGGCGAGGTGTGAAGGTCATGGCGGCGCTGCCCCGACAGCGTCTCCTGCCCTCCCGCGGGACACCGCCCGGGGCCCTCGGGGAGGCCCCGCGGCCGGGCCGTTGCCGCCCACCCACCTCCCCGGGCCCTCGGCACCGCCGTGTCCTTCAGCTCAGCGCCGCCTCGGCGGCCTCCGCCGGCTCCCGCTGCCGCACCAGCCCCGCGTCACCCCGCCAGCTCCGTGTGCTTGTGTCGGTGCCATGTCACCGAGTTGATGTTTCGTCACACGGCGCATTCCTGAATCCGCCCGTGACAGCCCCGAGGCTCCCTCCCGCTGCTCTGGGCAGCCCGTGTGCGGCGCTGGCCCTGCTCTCGCTGTCACCAGCGCTCCATCTCTCCCAGAACAGTCCTATGCCACCGATGCGATCCCAGCGTTAATTTTGGTCTGTGGGTGTCCAAGGCCAGTGATGGAACATGGCAAAGCCATCCACTGCACCACGTTGCAGCCTAAATTTAGCTAATCCACGCCACGGCACTGGCATCTATAGGGGATATGTTGCAAGCACATAATCACAATTTAGCTGCTTTCAAATGCAAACACATGCTAAGTGTGATTGCACGGTTGCCACATCAGATTGTCGTTGCCACACTGTAATTGCCTTAACATTTCCTGTCCCGTGATGCCACATCCCAAAGGTTTACTGGTGTAACTTCTCCAGGGAAGTGGGGATTGCAGCAGTATCACATCACAGCACCGTTGTGGTTATCCCAGTGCAGTGGTTGTGGTTATCCCAGTCCACTCACAGGACGTGGGCTCATCCTATAACAGCATTAAGTTTTGGTTTCCACCCAATTGACTTGGGACTAAACACAGGCAACAAGTGGCCCCTGCTGGATACCAGCTTTCTGTTCACATCAGGATGTTCCCGCTCGAGCAGAACGAGTTAAATGAAATCCCATGCATTAGCAGGATGGAAATGTATACCATGAAGAAAAAGGAGAAAATGCATCTTTTTTTCCCAGCAAGTGTTTTAGTGGTGCTGCTTTGATTTGTGTTACTGCACAGAAGTTATGGAGGTGGAGAAGTCTCCTTGACTACTTCTTTCTCCTAAGTCTTTGTAATTTTGATCATTGTTTCTACCCATCTGTAGAAATAATCTTCCTTATGGACTCAATCACATACTGTCTGTTTTAACGAGCCCAGTGACTGTTGTAGGGAGTGATGCCAAGAGTGATGATCTTTAGCTATTTCTGTAGGAAAGCAGCTTAGCGGGCCATATGTCATATTTCCTAGTAAATGATTGTTTTGAATTGTTTTTATACTGTAGTTTCTATTCATGAGATATTAAAGAAAATAACAGCATCTGGTTAATCAAATTCTGAATTTCAGCATATGATGATATATATCAATCCTATTCTGTGACTTTCTTTGAAATAGATTGTAAGTTCAGTGCAGACAATTTCTCTCTGTTGGCTGGTAAGGCATCTTATAGGTGACTGTTATACCTTAAAATTTTAAGGGTGAAGAGCTAAGACAGTTTGAAGTTTAACAAGAGCTGAGTTCAGCTGCTGTTGCCAGAAAGGAGTTTGCACCACCCTTCTACCACACATTCCTAAAGACAAAAAGTGAACAGAAGAAGTGAGGCTTGAGCAAAGGTAGAATATTTTCTCCTCGCAGGGTTCTTGAGGGAGCACTTGAAACTGAGATCACCCCACAGATTGTGGAAGCTGCTGGACAGAGCAGCAGCTGTGTGTGATACAACAGCAAAAGCATTTCCTCATCCAGACAACTCAGACCTGATTAATTTTCAGATTTTACCATTTTTTTTAAAGAAGGCAAATTGGATCTCAAGCAGAATTTTAAGTGCCTCCCTATGTTAATATATTACGGGTTACACCATGTTTAAACATGAAAATTTAGGCTCCTTTTTTGGCTTAAAATTATGATTTCAGAACAGAAAGAGCGTGCTGTGTGGCAAATGTACTGAAAACATTTTATTAATATAATGTTGGAACAACTAGCCCATATTCCAACTGATTTTCTTGACTATATTCATGTTTGAATGCTATAGTAACCACTTTCCTGGTCTTGGGGTTTTGATTTTGTGTCAAGAAGAGCAGTGGGTGTGATCTTCTTTAAAGGCAGCCTAGACAAGGTATAATAAGGCCGTGTCAGTGGTTTCACTTTAGAATCTGCAATTTTTAATTGATTTTTAATATCCAGATAACTACTTTTCATTCCAAAAAAAAAGGAATCTAATTTCTCAACTGATAACCCAAAAACTCCCAAGGTTTTTTTGTTTGGGCTTTTTTTGGGCAGGGTTTGTCTTCAAACAGTCTTGATCTGCAAGAACAGATGTTCGGAAGTAACGAGCCAAATTAGTCCTTTGATGTTTTGGTTGTGTTTCCTCTGAAATATGATTCATGACCCCAGTTAGAGATACAGAGGGACAGAAATCTGAGGGTTTGGAGTGTGAGTTTTTGTAAAATAGTTTGGAGATAGTATTTTTGCAGATGTTTATTTTTTAATGTCTTCCAAAATATGTCCAAGATGTGCTATATATTTTAGCACCTAACTGTGGATCCAGCTGCTTTAGAGCATTTTAAACAGCTGCTGTTTGCTTATAGATTTTTTCAGACATGCAATATTAATTAACCTGTCTTAGCCTTTAATCCAGTCTCTTCCTCCAATTGACATACAAGCTGGGATCACCTACAGCAGAGGTTAGGGCTCACAGAAAATTAGTAAGGCTTAATAACTTGAATACCTGGGTTTCTTCTTCTGTCTGTACATTAAACAACCCAGAGATGTACTGAAGCCATGTTTCTCACCCTGTTACAGAGAACTGGTGCCTTGATTCAGCCCAGTTATGAAGGCAGAAGAAACTGGAGACTGTGGCTTGGGCTGTTTGCAGACTGATGCAAAAAAACCCTCATAGTGGTGGTTTGTTTACTATGGTCTGTCACAGCTCATGTGTGGCTGGCTCAAACCTCTTCAAAACAAAAGCTTTATCATAATAAGCTATTGCAGACTCATTCTTTTCACAGTTCATCAAATCCTTGAGTTATTACAGAACCCAAGCCCGGGGAATATTAGTTTTGCTGCTTTTGTTTGTATAAACACTTCTTACTTTGAAGAGTGTACCTCCTACCACAATGTTTCCTAATTTGAGCATTAAAAATCGTACATAAAAAGCAATAAATGTTGACTTTTTCATGTACCTGCTTCCTTCTGAGCTTCTTAAAACCAATTCTTCTTCTTCCCAGCCTTTGTCATAATTTCAAGGGCTAAAAGCTCATTTCAGACAAAATTAGAAGATTCTTATACAATCCATTGATTTCAGCCCTGTGGTCTCTGAGAACACCAATTAATATTCAGAGACTCAATAGGAACTCTCAAGAGCTGGCAATCCACTGTCTGGCAGCAGAACAACAACAGGAAGAAGAATCTAAGGAGGAAAATGAGGCTAAATCCAGGGAGTTTAAAAATTCTGAGTACTTCTCTGCAATATTTTATCAGTCTTTATGGAAGGCTCAGGACAAAGAATTTCTATCTTTATCTGGATTCAACCTTGATGAATGTTGAAGCACTTCAGAGTTTTTACTTCATTAAAAATATATGGAAGCTAGTTTGTTTTTCAGAGACTGGAAGTCTGAACCTGAAAGACGTGGTAAATTGTAAATGCCTTGATAACATTGTAATGAGTAAAATATTTAAAGTTAAAAAGTCTTGAAGGCTACAGCATTTTCAAACAACAGTATTTCATACTTTTTTTCCTAGGATTCACTGGTGTGAGATTCTTACCACCCTTCACAAAAAAATAATAAAACATTCTCAAAGCCATTTTGTTAGAAGAGAATCAGACCAAAGACACTCTTGAAATTACTGGCTGCCTTTCTCCAAGATTTGTTGAGGACACCAGGATTCAGAATAGAGTTTTCTTGGTAGGGGTATTACAATTTTCTACCTTCCATTGGCAACTGCATCTTTGCATGGGATTAATTGGTTTCTTAATAACAAAGAAAGCTATTGAGTTCATAGTACTTTTTTTTTTGTCTTATATATCTTTCATCCTTTTTCAGGGTGAAGCTGGTGGCAGCTTCACTTGAACAATGGTATGAGAAATATAATCTTTCTCATAGAACACGGAAAAAAAGATCTATTAGGCCTTGGTTGCTGCATTTCAGGAGAGTAACAACACTCCACTATGGAAGGGTGAAGCTTAATTTATTACTGGAATAAAGTTTCATTTAGGAATAGCAAAGTCTATTAAATCTGTAAGCTAAATTTCACGGAACAGCCAGAGCAAGACAGTACATGTGCAGCTTTGACTTGAAGGTGTGGAAAAAACCTCACCAAGACTTTTCCTTTTGGTAATGAAATGAACTCATGAATGAATTTCAACCAGCCTTGATTTGCTTGTTTTAAGGAGAAAATCAGAAGCAGAATCAGTTGAACAGAAAGGTATAGATGGAATTGTAAATGTCATTCAAATAGTATTCTTTTTCATACTGGCTAATTAATAGCCACAGACTGTATTAATTAAGTATAATATATTCCCTTTTACAGATTGGAAAAACAGGCCTGGAGATTAATGAGTTGGCCAGGATTACACCCACATAATAAGTCAGATGCAAAGCCACAATTAGAAGTGGAGTACCTCATGGCAGCCTTCTGAAGAGTTTGGTAAGTCACTCAGCACCTCGAGTTAGTTTTTCACATCAGTTACACAAAACGTTTTACTTGTTTTCCAAACACAAGGAAACCATGATGCTTAGGACACATATTTTGAAAAGAAGGTACACAATCTGTAAAAATTAGGGGCTTGTTTTTCTTTTCAGTTGTGCTGATAACTCTAAGAAAAGCTTAATCCACGGTTAGGGGATAGTGTAATTTGAATCCATTCTTTTAGGATTTACGGATTGACAGGCTGTAATATGACAGTGGGATGGTGATTTTTAGTTTTTGACATTTCAAATTGTAAATATACTGGACCTTGTTCTGGAGTTTTTACTTAATTCTCACACAGTCCAATTTCAGCATAGGTTTCATACTGATTCCATTGGGCACCTGGAGCGAGGCCTGCAAACTCCCATGGTTAAACACATGGCATTGGTTGTACTTCCCCACAACATTCCACGTTTCTCTCCTGTGTTTTAAGATTAACATGCTTTTAAAGTTGTGATTAGCTGTAGACTTGAAAAAGGGGAAGAGAAGTGCATCTTTCATGTTTTATGGTAAGTTAGGATTTCTCCTTTGTCTGCAGGCAATTAATTAAGTGGTGTGTTAATATTACTTTGATACCAAGTAATGTTAGATAAACAACATTTTTGTTGACAGAGAAAATCATGCTATTTTAAAAGCAGAGCAAAACCAGACTGTTTCCGAGGCTTGTGAGTGCATCAATCAGTAGGTGTGCCTGGCGTGTTGTAAATGGGAAAGGTGGGAGGACTCTCTCTTGTTATTAGCTCATGTAAAAAGACAGGAAGTACTTAGGGAAGGTTTCCCTCTTGTTCTGAGTTCCAGGAGAGTTATTCAGCCGAACACATGAATCACAAAGCAGACTAAAAGGGAGTTTCTGTGTGGCACGAAAATAACAATCTTAGAGCCTGAAAAGTGAAACAATTTGATGCATTTGTTCTGCTGCAGATTTTTCACGGGAAACAGCAACCCCATGAATATTTGACAATGAGATGTCTTAGTGCATGAAATGTGAAATTTATATAAGAAATAGCATCTTACTCATCAGCTGCTCTATTTTAAGCCCTGCTCAGCATGGGGACTTTCAGTTTGTGATCTATTTGGACAGCAGCTGGTACATTAGAGTTTTACGTTAGCTGACATCTCTACAATCTAAAGGATACTTAACATAATCCTGTAAAACCTATTCTCCTATTTGTGCCCAGTCACTCATATTCCATCTCGGTGTCTTGTCTTTTCCCATGTACCTTGTCTGTCCATTTCATGTTTAAAAAAAAAGGTCAATGTATCAACAGCATTAAAGTTAGTCCCCAGTGATGTTTTGCAGTGATGTGATCAAAATATATATGTGCAGCATATGTCATAAAAGGGATGTGCCATTTCAGGGACTGAAAAAGGCAATAAAAAGGAATCCATAGTAACATATGTTGGGGATAAATTCCAGCGACTAGGCACAAATAACAGGAAAGATTCTGCATTAGTTAATAATATACAGACTACATGCATGATTTAGATTCACTTGGAAATATTTACCTCGTGCAAGTAGGAAATGGATGCCAAGTTGCAACCTAATTCCAAAACCTAGCAATTGTCAAGTGGTTTTCCTCTTGCCATGATGTCCTAGGACTTCGTCTATCCGCTCATGCAAAAAGAAAAGTCTTTTCCATCTTCGTGGATTTTAAATCCCAGCCAGCTCCAAACAAATGAAAAAATAGTCATGACAGAAGCCAAAGATACCTGTTCCTGGAGATGCTTGGGAAAAAGACAGGTGAAGAGAAAGGACGAAATATGGGCACTGTGGAGGTATGTCAGGCATTGGACTCTTGAACATTGTATGAAGTGGAGCTACCTGTCCAGCCAGCTTGGAGTGCTTTTCCCTGTCTCCCACACCTTCGTAGACCCTCCCTGGGTCTGACCAGCCCTTGAGCTCTGATGTAGTTGCCTGGCTTGTATCTCTGTGTTCTGGAGTATGTGAAGACTGGAAACTGAAGCTGGGAGGTGCCAGAATGTCCCACTGATGAGTTCAGGTGCTGTAAGGATAATTTGACTCTTTTCTGAGCAGGAAAACTTGACTAGGAAAGATAGAAAGCTACTTTTCTTTGCACATTTTATTTCCTGTGTAAGTCAACTGTGGCATCTATTGTTTTTGCATGTTTAGCTGACCTTGGTGAAATCTTAAGCACCAATGTCATAATAAATGTATTCTCACCCAGACTGTTGCTACAATCTCTTGGGTTTTAATGGGAGGGATTCAACAAAGGAAAACAAGGGGACTTTAATCTCCACTTGTTCACCATGATTGGTAGCCAGGAGGTTCTGCATCATGTGACTCATGGTGTGTCCTCAATCATTCAGCTCCACTTCCAGGCTGGACTGGCACAGACCACTCATTTCTCCTGCAGTTGCCCAAACAGTTTGTACTTGAAGCAAAGCTACAAAGCTGCCTACCACATCTGATACAGGTCCCACCCTGTCCACACCCACTTCATGACTTCATGAATCTGGTTATTAATTATGGACATGTCACTGGGAGTGGCATAAATTTGAACTATTCTTGTATATTGCACTTCTTTGATATCCATCTGATGTTTATACTTCCATATGTGGTCACAAACCTGAAAATTAAGGCCTTTATAGAATGATTTCAACTCATAAAAATTACTATTTTGTTCTTTGTGAGCAATTATTTTTTCTTTTTCCTTCTGAAAAAAAACCAAAACCAAAACACTGGTTCTCAGCACGGGAAGCAAAAAACATATTCTATCACACTGTAGGCTCAGAAAGAGCATGGAAGTGACCTATTACACTATTTATCTTAGACTTAACACAGACCTATGCACTCATCTGTGAACATGTGTTTGGAGACAAGGAAAGAAGGGTGTAGAAGGACTGGTCTGGATAACAATCATAGTATTCTAAAGTCATTCCTGTTGATGTTTCTTGCAAGTGTGATATTGCAGCTTGAACATGGAGGGAGTGGAGGGAGCACAGCTAAAACCTTCACTGTTGCCAGATAAATAGGGGGCCACGAGGCTGCCTCATGAGCCCAGGGCAGTGCAGGTGATACAGTCTAAGCAGATTGTTATGGCTTGCTCTGAGTGCTGCAGACTTCTTTAGATGATGTTAATCAACAAACTTTAATGAGCAAAACCATGCAATTTTTTAATAAAAAGATGCTAGTGGTCAGTTGCATTTCTTGTCCAGTATTACTTCTTGTCCAGTGTTACTTCTTGTCCAGTGTTACTTCAATGACTTTCACATAATGCTAATGAAATGTAAGATACTTATAAAATGTAAGATACTCTCTGGGTTTATTTACTCTATTTATCTCCCCAGAAATTTCTTTGCTTGCTAGGGTACACAGGAAGTTGTCTATTTAAAAGGTTTGTGTCATCTCCAGGTGTTCCATGGATCAACTTAGGAACCAGAAATGGAGAAGCGAAGCATGAGATTACAGGGGAGCCTTAACGACTTAATGACAAACAAACTTGCAACACCCAACGAAATAAAATCCTTTTCAGTGCTTTCTCACATGCTCCTCCTGCAGGCTGTCTGGGTCAGAGAGCCCAACCAAGCTGATCCTGCCTCTGTGTCATGTTGGTGTGATATCTAGAACTCTTTTCATTCTATGGAAAGGAAATCTGTGCTAAAAGTCTTTTCTGACTTTTTAGGAGGGTAACCATCCACTGCTGAAATCCTGAATTGACTATCTGCTTTCTAGAAATCTGATCTACATTTCATTAAGTGAATTGAAAGGCTCCCCTAAGTGATCTTTGGATCAGACCTTTGGTGAAAGTAGGAAGTGTTCCTGTGTGCTTCTGTCAGGTTTTCATGCGTTGTGTTGGGAACAATTGGGCCAATTATATTAATTGGCCAATATGAAGATTTTACAACTAATGAAAAAAACCAGACTTCTATCACTTGGCCTCTATTCAAACATTTCTATCTATTGCATTTGGTATTTCTCATGAGTATAGAATTAGTGAATTCCCAAATATGACTAAAAAAAATAATCACAAGTTAAATGGAAACTTGAAGTGTAGCCAAGATTCTCTTGGAGCACTAGAAATGCATTCTGCTGTAAGATACATCTCATGTAACCCTGTGGAATGCGTTTGGATTTTGTAATGAACTGGGGGTTTGTGTATGTTACTAGTATTGCAGTAATTGGTATAGTGCAGTAGTAACTCTCATTAGGAGAGTTAGGAGTGGGTTCAAGTATGTCAGATACTCTACCAGCAAAATAGATAGAGAGGTACTATTTTTGGAAGTATTTAGCAGCATTTTTTTTTAAATGTAGGCACTTGAAAAACGTTATTTTATTGAAAACTCATAATGCATAACATTTTATCTGTATCATTAATTTCAAGATGGAACAATGAGACTTCTTTAAATCTTATTCTGGTTAAAATGTCACAGTTTAGGTATAGGATTTGGAGATTTCCACAGACATAATAATGAAATTTAAAATACAGTGTAATGAACGTACCCTTATCTCAGCATACCTGCAAAAGTATTCAAGGTAGCTCTGAAACTGAAAGTATAAATAAGATGACAAAGAAACTGCACGAAAATGTTGTTCAGATGGTATCTTCATTTTTCATGACATTAACCTGATTCTGATTTTAAAATTTTATGAAGACCTGAAAAACAGTTGAGGTAAATGAGGAAAATAGATGGTAGTAGAGTGAAACAGCAAATCATACCTGTGAGAAACAGTAAGTGTGTATTTCATTCATCTAATATGGGCCCAGAAGGTCTCTTATTTTTGACATACAATTATTCCTAATTATGTGTTGAATTAGAACTCGGTGTCTGGGGTTCCCAACATCTTATCTAAGACACTTTTTTCCCCCTATTTTTGTCTTTTTTTCAAGTACAACTACCATCAAAATTGTGTTTAAATGATATCTTAGCTATTTACAACCCTGGTCAGCGCAGTCAGGCTGACAGAAATCTGCAATGTATTTATGACCTAAGGGCTTGTGCTGTGCTTTCACAGAAAACAAATAGACAAATGGACAAATAAAAAGACAACAAAATTATGTTTATCTTAAAAGTCTGCAGAATTAATCTGTCATTTTTTTCTTATCCCTGGGAAAGTAAAGCTGACATATATGCTATATTTTATATATATATATATATAAAAAATATAGCATATGTATATTATATAAATAGAATATAACATATATATAGCATATATATTATATATATATGTCATGTTCTATATAGCATATTCTATATGCTATGTACATAGTTTCCACATATGTTACAGCGTTTTTTTTCTATGTATACTCATTACTTTATTTTCCAAGTAATTTGTTTTTCAACTTTATTGAAAAGTTTTCTTTTCTGCTGTTGGTCGTATCTTGCTTATTACAGCAAGAAATATATATGTTTTCCTTTTTTTCCCAAAGGTGTCTCTTTTTGAGGATGACTGTGTTTAAGGATTGTTGTTGTGGTTGGTTAAACAATGTTTTGTGTTTTGGGCTGTCACAGAGAAGGCAGTTAAATATGCACATGCCTTATTATTATAAGGCAGATAGGTCAATAAATCATCAGGTGAGTGTTTGCTTGTCTTAGATATTTCTGTGTCTGTTAAATTGGGGGGCTATCAGCGGATGATGAGAAAACATTCTTGATGGTGCTTGGTACAAGCTAACTTAGATGTCAGTGGCCATTGGTTGCATAATCTCTTTAACTACAATCCTAGTCCAAGAAAACCCTTCTTCTTCTTCTTCAGGGCCCTTTTTAGTCTTTTCATGCATATTGTTATTCTTCCTATTCACACAGTAACCATTTTTACCTCATTTTATCTCTGCTTTTAGACCAGTTCAGATGCACTCAGTGCTTTGAAAACAAACCTTTAAAGGCATTTCCCTTTGTTTTCAGGGAGAAGCCATAGTAAATGGCATATGCTTTTAAGCAATCAAAAGGCTTTGTGACTTTGCTTTCTACGTTGTTAATGCAGTTGGTACAGATTCAGTGAGCTTTCATGTGTGGAAAATTCATCATATATCTATTTTTTGTCTTTCAGCACCTCTGTTAGTTTGATGTTGGGCTCTGACTAGCTCTTCATATTTCCATGGTTACAAGTAGTCACAAAGGTTCTGTTAACCCCCAAAGGCAGAGTGATTATGTCTTTTTTTTCCTATAAGAAGCTTAAAATTAACAAATTAGACTATAGATATGAAAAGATTGTTTAAAACATTTCAATAAAAACTTTTAAAGTTAATTTTCATTTACTCAAAAAGTGTTTGAGTCTTTTGCCACCAAGCATTGACTGTGTCGCGCTTTTTGCAAAGATGAGTTTTTATACAAAAACTTGGAGGATCTCTTTTCCTTTCCCTTTTAATTTTGATTGGAATTTGCAATAGGTTTTGAAGGCAGTGGATTTAGAGCAAACAATTCAGACTCAGAGCTATCTTGTAATTAAATAATCAGAAATGACCCTCTGGGTAGTATTGTATGTTTTTAAAGATAGAACAAATGCAGGTAAGAAGCACACTAACTTGCTGAAGAGTGCAGATGTAGACACATCCAAATCAGAATTTCAAATGGCTGTGTTTCTTTCTAACAAAAGACTGAGAGAAAGCCCTTTCTGACTTTCGGATCTCAGGATTCTTCCCAATAAATTTGGTGCAGAGAGTTGCATCTTCTGTGAGTGGATAAGACGTGTTAGAGACCCTTAATAGGAGAAAGGCAGCTTGAAGGAGCAGTGTTTTTCTGAGAGGCTTTCTTTAGATAAGATTAAAGCAGTGGCAGCTTTGCGGATTTTTATATAGAACAGACCTATATAGCTATGATTTGTTTTATGGTGAAGAGCTCTGAATCAAGGAGAGGTTTCTGGATCTTCCCTGGACAGAAGAGGTAGTGAGTGGCTGGGAGCAGAGAGGTGAGAGAGAGTCATAAAAGAAGGCTGAAGTCTCTTAATAGGAAGAGAATATCTTGTCTACTAAAAAGGTTTTGTAGAGTGATGGAAGCATTGGCTGGAATTGCAGAAAGGGACCCTTCTCAAAGGGTGAAACAAGGCTCTGCCAGGGAAGGAGAATGAGACTCTCTGTTACCCCCTATACAGAGTTATTACTTCAATGCATACAGCAAAAACACTGGAATCTTCACAACTGAAGTGGAGAAAATGCCTTCTTTTCCTTTCTTTTTTGGGGTTTTCTTTTTAGCTGGAGATACTGCATTTGCTGAGCCACCAAGTCAGTAGAGGCATAAGCAGCTTCTATGGCAGAATGGCAGGTAATGAAGTAATGAGTTGTTTAAACAGTACAGCCATAGAAGTATACTAATGGGGAAATGGACCAAAAAGCACCTACCATATGCTATCTATTCATTTAAAAGACAGACAATAGTGATGACACAACAGTCTTTATCCTGAAAGTGTATGATGAATATTAATGAATGTTCAGAATCCCAGTGGAGTACATGGGCACGCTGGTTATATTCAGACATAATGTATGAGAGAGGATTAATGTTTTATTATACAATGTATCTAAACACTTCCAAGCAGAAGCATAGTCCAAGTACATACATGAACAATTACTGAGAAATGGAACAAAAACCTCAGGAGTGGTAATTGAGCTGCTGCTCCCCATTGGGAACTAACTATTGTAGGCTGCAGCTTGTCAGACAACGTGTGTGTGTCTGTGATGTTTTAGGTGGCAGTGATGATTTCATAACATGGTAAACAATAATTATGCAGAGCCAATGTCATGATCATGCTCCCAATCTGACAGTCAGGCCAGGTGTGAGCCCAGGGAGTGGGATTTGTGGATGTGAACCTGCCTGACTAGGTTGTGGCAGGATGCCACAAGTGCCACCAAGCTTCTAGAAAGGGAACATGATAGTGGCAAAGAACAGGATTTGCTGATGTGAGTTTTTAACAGCCTGTATCATATCCACCTGTGACTTTAACAGCTCATTCTGCTGATTCAAGTGCCAAGAAATGACATCTTTTGGACCTCAGGATTTTCTCTTTGCCAGGTTTAAAGTTCTTAGAGCTGGGGATGTATTACCTTGCTCCCAAGAAATGTTTGGGCCTTTTTCAACTAAGGGTTATATGTTTCAAAGTTGGTGGCTATTGCTCCCTTCATCATAGAGTTTTCTCCTACTGGTGCATTTACAAAGAGATGAGAATGCTCTCTCACTTTTTCTGTGACTATATTTTTATTCAAACAGAGCAATTTTTTTCAAACTCTTTGTGAGTACATCAGTAAGAACAGCAGTGCAGGATGCTCAGAATGTTCCACTCCGTAATTGCCAAGGTAACACTGCTGAAACAGGAAAATGTTTGGTAGGTGTATAATTAGTGTGGAATCATTCTGGAATCTTGTAAATTTGCATGATAAATTCTAATTACAACAGAGTATGGATAACCAATTCTTCTGTCTCCAGTATAGGAAAGTTATCCCTTTGAAATTTCAGTGGGTCTTGGAAATGAATTAATTCTAAACTTACTATCATGAAATGAGAATATCCTAATATTTGGTTAAAATACTCTAGTATTTTATAACATATAGTTACATCAGTGTGAAGTGCTTCTAAAATTATAGGTATTGTTCAGTCCTGCATCTGACTTCAGTAGAACCTGTGAGTAGCTTGTGAATCGATATGTATGAATATCCATTTCCCTCTCAGAGCAGTAGTTTTGCTATTTGCCTGGAAAACATCCTTGACCTCTCTATATGACAAAAAGCATTTTCTAAAAAGATTTTCCATCATAGACTATGCCACCAAAAGTCCTGACAAAGATAAGACAAAGACTGTTTTGTTTAAAAGCAAAGATAGATACTGTCCTTAGGGATGGGAGTTGAGAGCTGATCCTTTTCTGGGTTCTTCAGACTTGCAGTTTCTTATTCAACTAACACTTTGGAGTAAGTCTGTCTTTGACATAATTCCTAACCATACTGTAAATATGACTATATGAATAGCTGTTTAGTTGTTTATAAGTCTTTTACTGAAATACCTACATTATGAATAGTTGTACCATTTTTTCTTTGGTACTCACAAGAACATTTGTTTGTTCTAACCTGTCCTCACTTTTCCAGCTATTATTGTTTGGAAAGCAAACTTTTGGGGGGTTAGATGTTTATCATAAAATCTTATTAAGGTTCTGAACTCAGCTGCAACCCTCCGATCACCATCAGAGGCCAAGGCCCAGAGATGATCCCTTTGTAGGGTTGCTTTAAGAGGAGCAGGAGCAGAAATAAGGAAATTTTTTGTTATAGAAAAATTTAAAAACTAAGAGCTTTCTAGTATTTCTGCAACATTTCTACAAGTTTCCATTGGCATTGTTCACTCTACACAAATGTCTTAGAAACACTTGGAGCAAGTTGCTCGAATACCTTAGCAGAGTTTATGCTACAGGTTTACTGAGGCTTCCTGGTTTGCTAAAGCAGATTCTGAGCTTCCCAGGATCCAACTGTGCAAAGCAATCTGCAATATTCCTTGTTCATGCACTTCTGGTGGTGAAGGTCAAAAGGCTATCACAGAAGCCATAAGGGAGGGTTTTAACAAATTTTGTTAAGGTTTCTGACTCACGAGGAACATTTTTATGTTTATATGTTTGCACTTCTGGGCAACAAGCGTGGAGTTTGTGAAACATGTACGAGAAGTATCTCAAAGGAAAGGACGTGGGAAGGCAGTATGATAGTGATGGGATCAAAAAAACATTAAATGAAGTGAAACTTAGCTTTTTAACTCACCTAAGCAGGAGATACTACTCAGATATCTGAGCATGTGGTTGTCTCTCAAAACTCTGAATGCCTAAGTGTTTATTGAAGTTACACGGAGAAACTTAGATCAAATTAAGAGAAAAAATACTTAGCAAGTATAAAATAAAGCATGATGTAAGATCTTTCTACAAATAAAGCAATAGCAAAAACATCATTGGAGTTTGTTTCATAGATACATGATTTCATTTCTCTTGTGTTTGGAAAGATCCTTTTCTACCCATAAACACTTAACAAGTGATGGATCAGAATCCAGAGAAGTGATTGTAAGACAGTTCAGAGTGTGTAACCTCCAGCAAATTAGCCTGTGGTCAGTCTGGCTCTTTTGTTGTTGCTGCACAATAATTTCCTTGTCCTGAGTGTTTGCAGCGTCTCTTGCATATGTTGAATGGACCAGGAGAGGGCAGAACTACACAGGTGTAGTCACTTACATGTGGTCTGTGCCACGTGGTTAAACGAAAAGAAGTGGAAAACTAATCTATGAAAAGATTTGGTGGTAATTCTAGTTTAATGTTCACCTAAAATCAATTACTCAGACATACAGAAACTACTTATATGTATTTTCTATGTAGGTGTTTCATGGTTGCCGTGCTATCAACAAACACTTCTGAAGGAAAAGCTGAGTTTTAATAGCACTGCAAGGGGAGCTCGAGGATTTAACTAGATAATTCAGTGTACACTTGAAACAGAGTTGATAATTTTCACTGCTGAAGTCTACTATGCATCTAGCTTGTTTTTTGCTTTCTTTTTGCTTTTTTTTTCTTCTAACTGTAATCTGGTTTCTCAATCAATTATTTTGTTTGGGGTTTTTTGCTTCTTCAGGTTTAGAAAAAAATATTTTAAACCAAAGTGCCTATTTTTCATATGTAGTAAAATGTTAGCCACGTTGTCTGTAAACCAGATTAAAATCAGTGTTTCTCTCGAAAACTTTAATGGAATGGAATGCCACAGTTATTTTTATTTTCTGTAGAGAGCCTGATTTATAGGCCATCCCCTCAGAGTGATTTAAATCAATAAATATACTCTGGGTAAACTCAGCCTGTTGATACAGCGTTTTTGTCAGAACAAAGGCTGAGCTTCTTCCCAAACAGTTTGCAGCTTGAGTAAAGACAAGGGATGACAGTCACAGAGCAGGTCCTGGGGAAGAGGAGAATGTGTGAGTGAAGGATAACTGGGGTGACAGTGAGCTTCACTGTTTGTTTTAATACAGTTTTTGCTTTATTGTTGTGGGGTCTTTCTAGGAATAGGGTCTACTGTTTGGGGTTTTTTTCCTGGGAATTAGATTGAAACATATAAAGAAAGAATGCTAATATTTATGCTCCGATAAAAATTATTCATCCTAACGGTAAGTAGCTTCTGCTGTAATAAACTTTATTTTGTAGTAAGTCTGCAAGTATTGATTTTGAGCCTTTTGGTGACTGTTTATTTAAAAAATGGCAGGGGAGTGCTTAAGCAAGTTCTTGAGATCTATAAAGTAACATAGCTGGTTCAGTATATCCTCAAAATGAAACAGCTAAAATGGTGTCTTGTCTTCACAGTCTGGAGGTAAGTAGGCAGAAGGATTCTGGGGAAATTTAAACCACTCACATTAAAAGCAAAACAATCTTTTGGAGGCAAAAAATACCAATATTATTCTATGTTGCAGAAGTGCTATTTTAGCAATTGTAGTCAACATTGACCTCTGTCTAAACTAAGATAAAACTGCTTTTTGTTTAAAATTGTGGATCAGGAATGCAGTTTTTGATAGGAAATGCATTTTGCAGCTCATATGGGGGCTGTCTCAACCCGACAGCTGTCTCTTCATCAAGCTGGAAGGTAGTTTGATCTACCAGAATCTCTGTCCCAAAAATGTTGTCAGATCAGATCCTGTCATCTGGACTTACTGGACTGGTGTTCTGTCATCTGTATGAGGAATTTTGACTGCCTTGCAGTTTCACTAGATACCATCTAATAATTTGGAATTATATGAGTGCCATAATTCCTATATATAAAAATATTGCTGGCATTGTGACTTACATCCTTCTAGCAGCAAATGACTTTATATGAGTTGTGTGACCCCTGCTATTGAAATTCATGTGATAAACTCTTATAGTTGTTCAGTATCTTAATGCCAACCCCATTACAGGACATCTGTATTTATGAGGTACAAAGCCAGCACCTGTCTGATGGGAAACAATTCAGATCCTTAACACACTGCACACAGAATGCCCATTTTCCTGTAGAATCTCAGATTCCAATTGGTCATTGTAAAAGGGTTTTTATGTGGGAGGACAAATCCTGAAAATCTGAACCGAGTGTAAACTGTTGCAATTTGTGTTTCTGCATTTGCAAGCCAAACATTTTGAAAGGACATCCTCCTCTGGTTCTCAGCATGAGAACTTGGCAAACCAAACCTGACTATTCCTATGCCCACATTCATTTTTTAACAAAAGCATCAAGCTAAAATTTAAGAGTGCTTCTAATATTAACTCTGTTCTTTGGCAATTTCATCTGTCAAAACTTCCAGCTTCCTGTTTAACATTTTCAACAGGGAGTTGTATTCTGAAGGCCAAAATAGCCCTGTACTAAAATCTGTATGTAGGGATCCAGACAAATATAGCTTCTTGAGCTAATTTTTAGTTGTTTGAAATGCAAATAAATACAAGCTTCACTTGTCAGTATAAACTTGCTGGATGATTAGGATGAACAGATGAAGCCAAGGCTGTAATTCTGTGAAAACATTATTTTGAGAGTTGAATCTGATAATTTTTTTTAAGGCTTTATCTTCTACATGCCTTGGACAGTGTTTGCTTTTTGTGTGTGTGTGTGTATTCATTGCAGGGATCATAATAGTTTTAGATACAAAGCGTGTTATTGAACTTTTTTAAGTAAAAAAAAAAAAGCTAAAATTAATATTATCAAACTCCAAAAGTGAATGCTTATATTTCAGTTGCATTCACTGGATGCTTTTTACAGTGGGGTAATGTGGTTCCTGTTTTTGTGAAGTGTTTTTGCCTGAAAGAAAGTAAAGCATACTGTAACTGGCAATTATGAAAGCTTGCATTTCCCCCCTCAATTAAAATCATGGCTTACTTTGCAAGTCATCTACCTAGTGAAACAATAATTACATTTACAAAAACAGTGGTTCTATATCACGTATTATATATAGAAAAATTATTGAGTAATGATTTCTGCTCAGATTTATCTGCTTTCAGAATCTGTAGCTCCTTGCATATGAGATGCCACAAACTTCTTCAGTGACTAGGTAGTTATTACTCAATCTTATTTCATGATAGGTGTGGCCAATACCATCAGATTGATAGAGAGAATGTGAGCAGAATTGATCAAAACTTTAGTACATCTAGAGGAATCAGTGGCTTCCTAGGACCTTTAACTTCTTCAGAGAATCAATATCGTTTCTTCTCTTATTTGACCTCCTGTAGCCTCAGAATGATGAATGTACTTTTTCCATACCTAGCTTTCTTACTTTGTTTCTGAGTCTCAAAAATTTGATGACAGTGACAAGTTCTCATTATTCCAGACTAGATGGTTGTGATTCATATCTTGCTTCAGCAGAAGCAGATTTTCTTTCCTTAGTGAGAAAAACACAAGATACGAGTTTCTCTTGGCTTTTTAGTTTGTCTCCTTGGGTCTGACTATGATTTTAGTAGCATACAAGTAAACACATCCCTATATGTTTGGTTTTTTTTTTTGGTTCATGACTTCTAATTCAAAATGCTCTTCTAATATAAGTTGTTAATGAATAAATAATGTTTGAAGCCATGAAGAATTATGGTTGATTTATTCAATTTTCTTTCACCTGTAATCTGGTATATTTTATATTACCTGTTTGGAATTTTACAACCTTATGAGCTGCCTCAAGCATTTCCTCTCGTGTTCTCCTTCTCTGTCATATAAATTGCCATGTAAACTAATGAAGTTTAGAAAAATTAGCTTGTTGAGGCCCTGTTTCTTTCACATTTCTCAAAATTTGCATTACAATGAATTATACAATTCTTTGGTCTCTCCACCAGGGTACAAACTTCATTATTAGCCACTATTAGTGCCCTAGCCAATTTCCAGTCACTTATTCAAAATAACTTAACCTGAAAAATGATTCTTGGGTGAGTGGAAATTGCAGGGTCTATTCCCAAATAGAGTGATTACATTGTATACTGCCTCAAACCTAATACAAATTATACTCAGAGTGGATTTTTCTTCCTGAATTTCCATCAGTGACTTCTCAAGTGCTGATTTAAAGAAGTGGACAATATTGAGAGTAGCTGGGCTAGTACTCTGTGACATGAACTTGCCAATTATTTTCTTCTTTGGGAAGATGGGAATGTTTCTGTAATAAGACTCTTTATTCTTGTCTAGATGTTCTGCTCCTAGAGATTAATATGTTTGCATCTCCATGTTTTAGAACTTCTAGTATGTTTAAGAAAGATCAGAATTCTGCCTGCATATTTCTGCTCTTTCTAAAAACAGTGGTTTG
Source organism: Neopelma chrysocephalum (assembly GCF_003984885.1). Classification (NCBI taxonomy): domain Eukaryota; kingdom Metazoa; phylum Chordata; class Aves; order Passeriformes; family Pipridae; genus Neopelma; species Neopelma chrysocephalum. Next base: position 1,676,593 of record NW_020897693.1, read on the forward strand.
TTCCCCTGGGGTTTTAGAACATATTTGTATTATTCTGTAGTTAAATAAAGAATGTGTATCTACTGTACCTAGAAAAGTTTCCTCTTAGAGCTTCTTTTTTGGCGTACTAGGTTTTACTTGAGTTGAAGTATTCTTGAGTATTCTTCTGAAGCTGAAGAATCTCTGTAAAATGGTACTTTGCTTCTTCAGTTGAGATCAGATATTCTGCTTCCCAAGCTGGCATTGTTTTCAGCTTGAGAAAGAGTTCATGGCATCCAGTTTTGAGGGAAGTTGCTTAAAGGTTTGCTGTTTTGGGGCAGCTCTGGCTTCGTGTACATTAAAGTACAAATATAAAGCTTTTGTAAGGTGATGATATTGTGATGTTTGTTATGAAAATAAAGGAAATTATTGTGCCCAACTGAAAAAAAGCTAAGAGATTTTTGGAGCTCCCAGGTTAATTTGCGTTAAGGAGGTGAAGTTCACGATGAAGAATTCCATTGGTCTGCAGAGGTACAGGAAGGTAGTTCATTGTATTTCCTTCCTCATTTAGCCTTTGTTTCCTCTTTTTCCAGTCTTACCAACTCCCCCTCTTTCACTGTTTGCATGTTCACACTCCTCTGCTTTGCAGTGTTTGTCCATTTTTGGGCAGATCCATCAGTTTCTACTGTGCTAGAGCTTATGGACAGATGTCAACCTAAAATGGATCAATTCTGTTAATTTGTGTTTTCTATTATTTGGTGGTAAACAAGGTGAACCTTAGGTTGGTCAATTCTACTTTGACATTCTTTCTTCTGCTGTTGCTCCATGCAGGATGTTGAGGATACTGCATAAAGCCAGTTAAGACAATAGATAACGACAAAATGAACCTTGCATGAGATAAATGAAAACTTACAGGGAGATTGTTGCCTCGTATGTGATATTCCTCTTTTAGGGGAACAGGTTGGCAGCTTGACTAACTCCATTGTTTATCCACTGAAGAAGTAACTTGCGACTTTGCCATCTGGTTAATATGCCCAATTTAGAACTGTATGTAAATGAAATGTTGATTTCAATCTTGAGAAACCATGAACTATTGTTCTTTTTGTAAGCAATAGGCAGATGCTAAATCTTTTTGGTTTTAATCTAGTTGTTTCTGTGATTAATATTTATGCTGGCTGTTTACTGGCAGTATGTCTGATTTTGGCCTCTGTCCATCTGTATACTGGGTAGTTACTTTTGTTCTCAAACACTGTGCAGCAATACTGAGATTTATCTGTAATTGGCACTGGAGCATTTCTCCAGTGCTGAATAATTTTACACAATGCCTGTACTGGGAAAAAATGGTAGCACTTAGAAGCTTGTCCAGCTTCACTGCCTTGATGGTGGAATCTGTTTTCAGGCTGATAAACTGAAATAAAATGTGATCTTTATATTTTACACAGAGACAGGAGGTTATAATTTAATTTCACACATCTAAGTTGTATGAAATATTGCTGTGGAATTGTATGAAGTTGTACAGAAAATTTCTATCCTTCAAATCTGACTTACCTCATTAAAGGGGGTTTTGTTCTCTAACCCAATTTGTTCTGAAAATCCCACCTATCACCATTTACAGAATTAATAGTGTCCTGTAACTGCCTGCAAGTTGTTCTTCTCTGTATTTAAGATAACTTCATTGAGGCAGTTTTTCATCTTTGAAAGCACAGGCATTCAAACTAAGAGTAAAATTATAGAATCAGATTGGGTTATCATCTGATTGGGGACTGCCAAACCTTACAAATAGTTATGTAATTATTTTCAGTTATTTAGATGATTCACTAAGAATCATACAGTTCATATTTACTGTAATAATTAAGCATATTTTTGAAGGCTATGAATGAAATAAGAACTGAAATTCAATTATATAGTGTATACACTATATAATATATAAACCATTTATCCTATAATTAAATAACTGTTCTGAGTTTGATGTTTTTATAAAGATTAATAATTCCATTATTATTTTATGATTAAATTTTTATCTGGGTACTCTAGCGTTTTTATACCAGGTATTATCTACTTTTAAAAAAGCCAAATGTAATAATTGCTTTAAGTACGGATTGTGTATTGTATGGATGTCAGATTCCAAACTGCTGAAGATGCTTCCTTTTTTCCAGTTTTACTCATTCAAATATGATTTAAAAATTAACAAGCTTACTTTTGCTTTTTCATGATTTTTATTTTAAAAATTGATTAATTAAGTATTGCTTACATTGTAAATTCTGTATTTGATCTTGAAAGATTGTACCTGTGATAATCAGAATAAGGTGACTTTTTTAACTCTTTGGGAATGTTCAAGTATTTCTAGTCTGGTGAATGGAGGGAAATATTAAATTGCTTTAAATACTTTGTGAATGAAAGCATTTTCTATGAAACTTCATTGTCTTGAAGGCTCTATGTTAGAATGTACAATCTTTTAATATTTGATTTTATCTTGAGAAATGAGGATAGAAGCTTCTTCATTGGGTTTGTTAAATTGTGAGTTTGTAGTCAGCCTTTACATCTGACTTTACTGCCAGATGCAGTCATTTAAAAGGAAGCAAATTTGCTAAGCATAAAACTTAGTAGTATCATTACTACAAAAGATAAAGCTTTAAGTGTCAGGAAAGGATAATTAGTCAGATCTTGAATACTGGCACGCATATTCCTGATAGTAATATTTACTGAAAAATACTTTTTTGAAATGATTTTAAAACGTTTCACTGGAGGGTTTTATTCCAGATTTATTTTTTTACAGAAAGCTAAAAATATGAATCATAATAAACTTGCCATAATAATTATTTATATGTCTTATGCTTGAAATCTGTTCATATCTTACTTATGTTCCTTGGCTTACTGTTTTCAGTATTTCCAGGTTTTGTTTCCTCTTCATTTGAACATATTTGTCAGCTACTGCCAGGGTTACTATTGGATGGGTATAGCTGGCACCACATGTAGGTGTCAGGAGCTGTAGTGACAGGACAAGGGGAATGGCTTCAAACTGACAGAAGGCAGGCTGAGATTGGATATTAGGAAGAAATTCTTCCCTGTGAGGATGATGAGACACTGGCACAGATTGCCCAGAGAAGTTGTGGATGCCCCATCCCTGGAAGTGTTCAAGGCCGGGTTGGACAGGGCTTTGAGCAACCTCATCTAGTGAAAGGTGTCCCTGCCCATGGCGGGTGTTGGAACTGGATGATCTTTAGGATCCCTTCCAACCCAAACCACTGTAAGATTCTGTGTCCTATTTAGCAAGCAGAGCACCTGTGCAGTATCACAGAATCACAGAATCAATGAGGTTGGAAAAGACTTCTGAGGTCATTGAGTCCAACCTGCGACTGAACACACCTTGTCAACTAGGCCATGGCACTAAGTGCCACATCCAGTCTTTTCTTAAACACCTCCAAGTATGGTGACTCCACCACCTCCGTGGGCAGCCCATTCCAATGTTTAGTCATGCTTTCTGTGAAGAAATTCCTCCTAATGTCCAAACTAAACCTCCCCTGGTGCAGCTTGAGACTATGTCCTCTTGTCCTGAATCTTCAGTTTACAGGTGTGATGATAAAATATACGATTCTAAAGACAAATGCAGTCTCTGCTACTAGTCTGGAGTTTCTGGTGTGGTCCTATTTTACAAGAACTGGTGGGGCTTTAGGTGACTTCTCTGGGAAGTTTGTCTCAGCAGGTGAACAGTCACAGCAATGAGAACAACACAGATCTGCCATTCTGCCCCTGAGAAAGGCACAGAGCCCACTGCAGCATCCACTGTGGAAAAGCTCCCCTTTGCCCTGCCCGTGCTCTGCCCAAAACTGCAATCACAAATGTCCTTGAAATTTCTGCAGTAAGTTTGGCCACATTCTCAGGGTATATGTACACACAAGCCTGAAATTAAAAAGTACTGCTTGACATGCTTCAGCTCCAGACACATGCATTGCAATCAAGGGGCCCCTTTTCCTTTTCCTGTTTCTGTAAGCTGGGAAAAGTCACAAAGATTTTCCAGGTACAGGCATGACTCAATGCCACATATGATTATGCAAATTTAGGGTTTAAAACAACCTTGATAAATGGTATGCTATGTACATGTAAATGGTTAAGAGTTCTATTTCCTCTTCTTATTTTGATAGAACTCCATTTGAGCATCCCAGAAATGGCACCTATCCAGTGGGTCCCTGATACCTTCAAGCAACACTTTCTCTTCAATCAGTTATAGCCTTAATTTAATGGCTTCTGACAATAAACTGGTTTGCACACCCCTTCCCACTGAGTAGAAATCCATGCTGTTTTGAAAAGTGTTAGGCTTTCAGCTGTGCCAAGAAATTCTCTGGCAAACAGCTAATTGTGTCCACAGATAAAGTCTGACAAAAAAATTGCTTCAAGCCACAAGTCAGAGGCTTAACCGTTGTCTGTGTGAAGTTACTTTACAGCTGGTGATCTCGGTTAGTTGGGAATGTGGCTGGGAAGCAGAGTCCTTTGTTCGGGACACAGGCCCCCGCTTTAGCCAGATTATGGAGCCGTAGGTAAAATGGCCTCTTTGCTTTCACTTAACAGGATGCTGGTCACCTTTCTGCTCTGCTGAGCACCATTTCATGACTTCACAGCCCAGGAATTAAACCCGACGCACAAAGCAGCTTTTACCAGTAATTGTCTGCAGATTAAATTAAATGCCTGTTCTCATACAGTGTATCTGAATTGTGTCAGAGCCGCTTCTCAGCTTACACACTTGTTCCTGTCGGTAAGAGGCAGCTACTGGAAAATGTTGCAGTCCTTGGAAGCACGACTCTTAGTGATTTGATGAGAGTACACAGGATTTTGTGTGTTCAACGTGATGTTAATTCTATTGTGTTTCACAATGAAAAAAAAATAGCTTAGTCCGCTCATACAACACCAATCTGTCTTATTGGTGGTAACTACTGTCAGTAGATCTGTTTTGTGCTGTGACTTCTAAATTCCTCCTGTCCCACTCTCTGGAAGTTTGAAATTTTGATTTTATTTTTGTTTACAATTTTAAGGAATGAGCAAAATTCAGGGTTTTTAAATTAGATCAATTTGCATAAAATAATCTTGACTAGTTTAAGTTGTACCTTTTTCCTTTCATGCCGTGCACTGTGGTTTTGTATGTGGAAAGAATAAACCTATTAATTTCGGGAATAAAACATTTAAATGTAAAAAAATTAAAATTCTCTTGTATGTGGAAGCAATAAATCTATTAATTCCAGGAAGAAAACATTTAGACATAACAGAATTAAAAATTACCAGCTGGTACAGCATTGCCAGTTGGGCGCTATCAAAATGAAAGAGTTTATGCTGAAGTGGATTTCTGTATTTCTTTCTTCTATTTTTGTTTTCTCTTGTTTGTTTACTGTATAACTGAATTGTGCAACTGCTTCATAAATCCTTGACTCAGAATGTGCTGCAGCCTGATTTTTGCTTAAAAAATTTATCTCATCGCTGACTGTCCAGCTGGTGTAGCTGATGAATAAGAGTTTGGGGCTCATCATCTTTTTAAAAATTTCACAACCTCTAATTTCTCATCAGCAATATGCTTGGTGGTTGCCAAACTTATCCCACCAATCTTTCAAAGACAAGCACATTACCACATTAGTCAATATAATCTCTGCACAGTTTCTGTAGTGATGTTATATGTGAAAGTCATCTCGAAACTTGAGTTTAGGGTCATAATCGATAAAGATGCAAAGAGAGCACGGACATACCTTCACATTTCATAATGCAGGGGAATTTGATGAAAAGTTGACTGATTTTATGGGATATTTTTAATGAAAATGCCAAAGATCTCTCCTTTCAGAAGGCTAGTGTAGTCTTTAATGAGCAGACAGCCTTTGGAGTGAGTGTTTTTTAACATTAAAGTTTTGATTCCTCCAAGTTTTAACATGTTCTTTTGAAATGGTTAATCAATGGGACAACACTGAGTCACTTTAAGAATGGGTCAAAAATTAAAGTACTCTTTTGAATTGCACACAGAGTTCTATTCAAAAAGAAGATAGAATATACTTTTGAAAATTAAATGCATGTTAATTTTTTTCTGTTAATGTTTTAATTTTTATTTTTTTTAATAAAAGGATTAAGCTTTTTTTAGTTGCATAGAATATGAAACTCTACTTGCTGAAGGGAAACAAACCTGATTGAAAAGATTTAATGCACACCATACCACAGGAATGATATGAAGATTGCAATATAACGCTGGAAGTCTCCGCCAGCATAGTGGTGGATGTATTTTTGCCAACAAGGACTTAGAGAAAGGAAAGGAAAATATGAAGACTATATTTCTAGCAGGACTGTGACATCAAAGCCCTTTCTTAGGAAACACTTGAGGAGATATGTCTTGTGCCTGCAGCACCAGCTGCAAAGCCTCCTTCCAACACGTCATTTGTATTCTCAGCCAAAGGTATCTGGTTAAGAAGCTGAAACTACCAGTCAAATGAGAACTCAATCTGTGATGTTGTTACTTTAAATGCCATGATATCAGGAATACATGATCATACATGTTATTCCACACCAGACTTCGTTGCCTTTTAATTTTTCTTTTTTCTTACAGCTAACAGGGTAGATTTACTTCTTCCTACTCAATCTCGGTCTGATTCAGCCTTTGTTTTCCATTCACATGACCAGAACTCTCGCTCGGGCCCTTATCATTTCATGTCTTGACAACTCCAGTCATCCTACCTTCTAGTCTCAACAAATACTGGCTTGCAACATGTGTATCTCTTAAAATATTTTTCTTCTTGTTGTTTTGGTGTTCCATTGTTCTGCCTCTTGTACTGTGGGATTATTTTATTTAACTTTTTAGGCCGCACCTTACCATCTCTTATTTGCTTGCACTGCTGACTGGATGGCATCTTCTGTGCCAGTCTTTATTCCCCTTTTAAGTGTCTCCAGCAAGTACCTTCAAATTTCCCCCTATCCTATTTAATGCATGGTATTAACTAAAAATCCCAAGCGCTATTTCATTCCTTCTTAATTGGGATCTCTAAATTCTACTGCAGTTTGACTATATAATAACAGTACTAACCTGATTTTACAAAGCTTGTGAGAATTCTTGGCTACCACCAAACGGCACCAAGTTCAACCAGTACTGAACATGACTTATTAAATACACTGTAGTCATATGCCCTAAGTAAAACTTATCCATTACAATATTATGTACTAAAGCTCACCAGGAGAATGTTGTTAATGAATGTCTCCTCCATATCAGTCCATCTAATGTGATTTTTCTTGATGGTGAGTTGATAGTAGTATTTTTGTGTGTGTGTAGGAGTAATAAGGTTTTTTTCAGATATGGTAATGGTATTTTTCCATGTGCATGCCAGCATAGCATAAGAATTTAATTACTATTTAGATACTTCAGGCTAATTTTAGATTCCTCTGAGATTCTCAAAACTACTGCTCCACCAACAGCTTAAAAACAACAGACACCCAAATTCCCTGAATATCATCTATCTGTCTTTGTGAGGTGCTTTGCCTCGCCCAAGATTTTGGTGCAGGTCCAAGTGCTGATTTCCATTACGTTGCACATACAAGGAGGCATTGCAGTATTCAATAGAACAATACTGAAACCCTTCTTTTGAGGAATCTGGCATAAATCTCATCTGAGATTGAGAATTAGTGTCATATTTTCAATGATCTAGAAGTGTATAATGGTTAGGATAGTCAACTAATAGAATTTCTAAAGAAGTATAAGCAGGTTATATTGTTTTTACATAATTTTCAGATTTCACAAATTCCTCTCCCCATTTTCTGTTTGCCTGTGAAATCAAACAATTTAGAAAAAAGCAAAATGTTTGGGTGATGAGCAAGTGGAAGGGAAACTTATCTAGTTATCTACTTATGTATCACAGTGGCTTTGAGCTACTTCATTACGTGTCCATTAGTTCATGTTACAATTGATACCAAGTTAATCCTATCAGAACTTAGTAGGTTACACAGCTTTGGAAGTGATAATATGGGAGGCTTCTGGAAGGAAGTAGTTTGCAGCCCTAGATTGCTATGAAAAATTTCTTATTATCTTCATCACAAGCTGGGAGAAGGACACCGTGGGCTCTTGGGGATCATGAAGGAGATTACATTATTACAGGAAACAGCAGTATTTTTGTTAGAAGCACATATACTACCAAAAATAACAATGTACTCCAAGTAAATTTCCCAAATAGGGTGATGGCAACTTCCTAGATTCTGTTTCTTTTAGTTTTTACCCTGTTTGAGCAGGGAGATTGGACCAGGTGACCCACTGGGGTTCCTTCCAAATTTATGCATTCTGTGATTCTGTGATTCCCAAATACTTATTTCTCTTTCTAATCAATGTCAACATAATCCAAGAAATTATTTCCCAGATGGAGTAAACCTTAACTTTCCCTTCTGATTTAATTTTGAAGAGTGAATTGTATTGAACTTCTCTTAAGCAAGTTAGTTGAGATTTCTGTTTAGTCTGGAGGAAATAATCATAGAAAGTAATTTTATAATATGGTTAATCACTACTGTAGCAGAGCAAATTTTGATGTGTTTAATTTGCAAGTGTATAACATTACTATATGTCACTGATTTCTGATAACTTCTAATTGTGCAGAGGTCTATAGGAAAATTAATTTGAAATTTAAATGTGCAGATAAGTATTGGATGAAGAATTAGTATGAAAAGTAAAGAGTAAGGAAAACTTGGCAAAAATGGTGAGATAAAGGCTCTCTATAAACGTTCCCATTTGTGTAATTATTAACAAAAACAGTCTGCGAAGTTTTTATTGTATTCTGAGACTATGCAAAAATGAATTAGAAAGTGTTTAGGTATAAATTTAGCATATTTAAAGTAACATTCCTTAAAGAATGTTTGGAATTGAAAACTGTATTTGTAGACAATGTGATAACTGTAAGAAGGATACCTTGTGAAATGGAGCTTTATTAAGCTTGATCGCTGCAAAATAAAGATCCAATTAAGGAATTGAAAAGATAAAGAAAGACCATCTGTGAGGGAAATTGCCACAGATCTAATGATAAGCTAATTTTCCGGATAAAGTGGGTACTATACTTTGCAGGGGATGAAGTAGAGAAGTTAGAAATCATTTTAGATTGCGTTTTTGCCAGGAACATGAGCAAATTGGATAAAAGCAGTGGAAACAATGCTTGTAGGTCAGTTAGACAAAACTTTATAAATACATTCTTTCTTTCTAGATGGTGACATTGCATTCCCCTTTATTTCTGAAAATGCTTGAAGCAATGAGGTGGGAAATGTCTTTTTTACCCTGAGGCATCTTACCTGATTTCTAAAAGCCAGCAGTGACCATATGCACCATAAGGAAAATTTTGTCCCAGATGTTATGTTATTCTGCATGGCATAAAGTTTCATGTGATGGAGCATTGGTAGCTCTTGTATTGTTTAACTGGAGACTGTTTTCCACTAAAAACTGATTCTCAGTCAAGTTTGTTCTAACTGAAGAAGATAAAGTTTATTTTATCAATCTTTTTACAGGTAAGTTTTGAGGTTGTTGCAAGCAATTCCTTGCCAAATAAAAATAGATTGCATGTGTATAACTTCATAGAGAACTAATTAGGAAGCAAGGTTGAGTGGTGATTAGAGTGCTTCACATGGCCTGCTCAAGATTAATATCACGGGATATCATCATGACTTGCTTTGTTACTCTGCACAAATAAGGCTACTGAGAAAACCAGAGACATTTGTTTAGAACTTCACTTGGATTAGGTGAAGGAAGTAGTATGGTATTGCAGGTGCTTTCTGAAATGCTGAGCTTTGCCTGTGCACATTGATAAGTCATGTAAATAACAGTTCAGTTTGTAGATGAAAAACTTCCAAAATTGCCCTATTAGTAAAGGTTTGAGATTTTTTCCTTAGATAAATCTTTGATTCTATATATTTTGCATGAGCAGCTCTGTTCAGCATGATCAGGACCAGTAACTCTCCTGAATGTTTTTAGATCTTGTCTGTCTGGAGCTGATCAGGAAAATTAAAGGTATTAAGACTATGTATGTCACTGAAGTATTTTAAATCCCACCTCTTACTTGCTTTATATCCCCTTCTCTTCAGTGAACTTTACTATAGAACTTTAACTGCTTAGCTTACATCAATATTGTGTATTTCTGTGGAGAAGAGCTTGCTGTGTAGTTCTATATTCTCTAATTACGATAAAAGGACTTAAAAAGCACAAATAGAAGGATCCTGCTGTGGGATAAAGGCAGACAAAATACATTCTACAAGGAACTTAAGTACGATAATAAACATTGAGATATACATTTAATCTCTGTACATAAAATCAGCACCTTTCTGATCACATCATTCTATTTTTTAATAATGTTAAGCAGACATTTATCCCTTTTTTTTTTTAAATTCTGTAGTAATATCACTTTAAAGGTGGCTATGTCCCAGCCTTTGTAATTGGCTTCTTTATTTTATCTAAACTTTTTAGATACAGTTAAATGTTTCTATGATTGCCAGAACTATAGGTGCCACCTGCCATGGCAGGACTCATAACTAATCCAGTATTTGCTGGTCAAGTGAAAAAATTTAGTATTACTGCCAAGTAAGCTGCTTAAATACTTTGTTTCATCCATCTGCTCTCTTTTTTTTTCCTTTTCTTTTCAAAATACAGGCACATCCAGACCACAGCTACTTTTGGTCCTGTCAGCTACTTGCCACATTTAACAGAGAGAGAGGTATGTTGCATGAGTAGTGCTTGAAGCTTGATTTCTTTGGCCAAAGGGTATCCCTTTATTTTAGTTTGTTTTGTTTTGTTTTCCTCTTACCTTCTTGATGCCATGGGAGTATCTTTAGGACAACCTATTGCTGAGTGTCTCCACTCAAGTTTGTGAAACCAAGAGGCAGTGCAGGACTCAGGCATTCAGAAAAAGCTTGCAGAACTAGTCCCTGAAGCTTTTGCCCCCTGAGATGTTTTGCTTGAAACTGGTTTTAGGTATAAAGCCTAAGTTCTGACCTTTGTGAGGAAATAATGAAAGGTAGATAGTTAAAGGCCAAATGCCAACCGTATTTGTCACCTTTTGCAATACATCTTAAGTAAATTAAGCTTGCAAAAGCCCTAAAACAGCACTCAATCCAGGGGTGGCTGTATACAGAAATCGCACCCTCTTTCATGGCAATTTTGGTTTGTGCTTGGCCAATCTATGAGCCAAAGAGTTATTGTGGATTGGATGATGTCATGAAGGTCAGAGGCTGAGCCTGAAGTACGTAAATGCATGTATCGCTGTTATTTATCTTTTACATTTTTTCTATATAAAAGTCTGTCCTAATATATTCACCTATTTTCTGCCTTTTTCCAGTCCTCAGTGACTACTACAACTATGCCTGTGTAATACACATAGTATTTCTTCTGTTCTTAACATGCCTGATTTATTTTTATCAACCTATTGGCCTTTAGCTACAAAAACAGTTACAGCACTCCATAATATAAAAACAGTGAACACCTTATTGACATTTAATTAGTATCAGTATTGGATCAATTTCAAATTAAAACTGAAAAAAAAAAAGTATTTTGTGCTGTTCACACATAGTTTTGATAGCCAAATGAATCCTTTTCTTTAGGAACAGTTGCCTTAGACACAACAAATGAGATGCAGTTTGGACACAAGTTCTTAGTTATTGGAGAGAAAATGGAAGGGGTTTGCTGATAAATGGTCCTGTCAAAAAACAACTCAAAGTGTAGGAATTACAATTCTGCACTAATAGAAGCTGGTATAAGATCTGTTCTGTCTTACTGTGGAAGCCTCTCAGAATTTTTATGCTGGTCTCCAAGATGCCTAGCTCAAAATTTGATGTCAGTAAGCCTACTGGCATTTTACAAGCAAAGATGATCCCTACCAATTTCAGATAATGCGCTTAAATCTATAGTCCCAAAGAAAGACTTGTTTTTTAATAGTAGTAATCCTTTAATTGACTGGGTGTGGAAACACCACAGGGGCCTCTTCTGGGTTCCCTGGTGAGAGTCTTTCTGTGCATAATCTGCTTTTTTAGAAAACCCTGTTAAAAAGCTCAGTAAGTTTTTAATCTTTTCCTTGAGTATTTGTAAAGCCATTATGTTCGATACATTTAATGATACAAATGCACTTTATGCAGCGGATATTAAGATGCAGAGTAAGTATTGGATGAAATAAGAGTTAAATAGAAGCTAGCAGAAAATTTTGTCCCCTGGGAGAAGCATACTTTGGAATTGTATACCAAGAAAACACAATTATTTTGGGAAGGGGAATAGAGGATAAGAATATAGATGTCTTCATTTTTATTCACACTTGTCACCTAAGAAGCTTAGAGAAAGTGTAAAGCTGCAAATGTTTTTATGTCTCTTAGGCCCTGATGTCTTGTCCTTTCATTGGACTCCAAACTGGTTCCAAATGTCCTGCAAACCAGAGTGGCATATTTGTAATATTAAAATATTTACTAATAATACTGTTTGCTATCCTGTCTTTCTGAGCACCTGAGAGTTAAAGTAGACTAGGAATAACCAGCAACATTTTTCGAAACATAGCAGGTTGAACCAACAGAATAATAAAATTATCCTGGCTACCAGGAGCTGGAAACATTATATTAGCTTAGGAAATCTTATGCAATATCTGCCAAATGTGTGATTGTGTTCCAGCACATAAAAGTGCACCAAATTGTACCTTATTTAGAACGAAGTACACTAAAAACCTTCCTTGGAACTTTTTTTGCAATGTAAGGTATCTACAAGTAGTGAAAATGTTCTTTCTTCATACTCCTGGAGTTTTAAAGCTCATTTAATTAACAATTGTTTATTTCAACTGGAACTTCTATAGCAAGTTTGTAGTAGGACTGGCTAGAGCTAATTTTATTTAAAAATAAGTACTTTAAACATATCAACATTTTAATTTTAGTTGCTTTTTGTAACTTAATTTCTGCATTTGTAACTAACTACTGCATTATAGAGAATGTAAGTGAAAATAGCTTTCTTTCTGTTGATCTTTTAAAATATATTTGAAATCAATAAAATATGGTAATTTCTCTCATAAGAGAGTAAATCAAAAGAGAGTATATATATTCAAAACTATTAAACTTCTGGTGCTCCTTACTCTTCCCTCCCTATTGATTTTCACTCACTTAAGTGTTTTCTTATTATCCTCATAAGTCTGCATATTAATTTTGGGGGTTATTATTTCTTTTTTCATTTGCCCCATTATGAGGACTTTTATTCCTTACCAAAGCACAGAATCATAAAGCATGGCTTGAAGTCTAACCTACTGCAGATGGCTGGCTGAACCATTAAATCCCTAAAATGTCTTTTAACAACTGAAATCTTTAACAGAAATAATAACTTCAAACTTCTTTGAATTTTTTTGTTGTGATATTGGGTGATCTAGCACTTTTTTTTTCTGGAATTAGGGACTAATTCACTGTTTAGCATTCTCTATCTGTTCAAGTTACTTCTGCCAAGATGAGGTATTGGAAGAGAGCTGAGAGTGTAATTTCTTCTTCAATTTTATATACTTTACCATTGCAAGTAGACAAGTTTTTATACTTATATGAGAGAGATATACCCATTTTAGAAGCTGTTCATTCTATATGAATATCCTAGGTTTATGAGTCTGATTTGGTAAAAAGTTACCATCATGTCAAAGAACGAGCTGGAAGAATCCTCAGATGAATCTTTATGTTATGTGCATCTTCATTCCATTTCAAAAAACATTATTTCCTATCTATCACTGAGGTTGGTGTTAGCAAAGCCTGATATCTTTCCATGAGGAGAGAAAAGATAAAATACAACTTACTGCACTGTGCCAATATTCAGTGCTCTCGCGCACATCTGAAAGGCACTACAGGCAGTCCAGGACAGCTCTCTGCCTGCAAAATAACTCAAAAATTTGACAGGCAATAATTTGAATCCTGATTAGGGCTATATTAATGACTTTCTAATTCCTCTAAAAATTACTAAAGATAACACTAAACAGATTTTTAGTGAAACTAAATGCCTAGTTGCAGTTTTATTAAAACTAGCACTGGAAGTGGAGGTTGCCCAATGATGTTCAGTGACATAACTGACAATGATTAGGCATTTCCTACTGTATTATTTCCTTTTAGATTTTTGAGAATCTTGATCTAAATCAATTTTGAATTCATTGAGAATTAAAGCAGAAGACTAGGATCAGGGGGTTTTTTTCATCTGTTCGGTGAACATAAAATCTGTGGACTTCCTTTTTCAACTTCCTGATTGGTGAAATGGGTATAATACCATGCTGGAACTTCCTTTAGAGTTGAAGTTTTTGAGAAGCTTTGAAGATTAAGTGCAAAGTATTACTGTTCATTGGTTTTAAAAGCTAATTCATGAGCAAAAAAAGAGGAGCAAAATATGTCTGAGGGAGAAAATGTTTCTCTTGGGGACATATATGATATAAACTGCTCTTTATGTACAGAGATGGGGCATTATTCTTGGTTGTGTTACTGAGTAGAGTGCAGGACTAAAGGGTTACAAATGGAACAGTTTGGTATTTGGGACCCAGGGTAAATGAAATGCAGCCAGTGATTGTATTTTGGTTTCATTTTTTTGAGCGTCTGTCACAGAAGAAAAACAAATCATAGCGGATCTTAAACTTCCTTCTCTTCTGTTTCTGTCCCTTAAACTGTTTGTCTCACAGAGATTTACTGAACTAGATACTCAAGTCTTCAGCTGTTGGGCCCTTCCAAGCTCTGCTGCCCCCAGGTTACACTGAGAGCTTTGCTGCTGTCAGGGCACTGACAGACACAGATTGCGCCGGTGGATCAGAAACCATCTCTCTCTGTAATTTTCCTCTGCAGCCTCTTCTCACCATCCCAAGCATTTAGATGTCTGTGTTTGAGGTCACCTCTGGTGTGGCACAGCCGTATAACTTTTATTTAGACTGCTGTGGAACAGTCAAGCTGTGAGATTGATCTGTCAGAAGTGGAAGCAACTCAGTGGTGAGAAAGAGCTGTGAGAAGCCTCACCTGTGGCCTTCAGCCTTTCAGCTCTGCCCACTGACTCAGGAGCTGCATTTAAACCCAGGCCTTTGGCTTCCAGGCTTGGCCTGGCACCTGCCTCACTGGTACAGAGCTGTCTGGCAATCTGGACTCTTGCCCAACTCTGTCCCCATCCCTGGTCCTGCTTTGCTGTCCTTGTTCGAACAGTGGGAGGACTGTTGTGGCAAGGTCGCTGCCCTGCCTGCTGTGCTGTCACCCTCAACACCTGGCTGGCCTTCCCATACACAGCAAGGACAACTGGAAATGTGGGATCATCAGGCAGCATTTATTTTGAAGCTGAGAAAACCCTAGAAACGTTTCTGACTCCTTGTATCTCTGAATGATCTTTTTTACTAGGTAACATTCTGGTGTGCCTGTTGTTCTATATGCTGCTCGGGCAGGGTAATAAGTCTCAACATATTCTACTTCTTTCTAATCATGGAGGAAGAAACATGCCTGTCTTCTGTATTTTTGCAAACAAAATGACAAATATACAAATAGTTAGATGGGCCTGGATGATTTTGTAGTTTAAATAGAAGCCCATGTGAAATATAGGTACACATAGAAAAGAAAAGCATAAAGTTAAAGGTATGTTCTACCATTAGTTACATAGAAAAAATTATACTTGATGTAGTGAGTAGCTATTCCCCTTCTGTGCTGTCTTGGTGTAATGATCTCAGAGATCTACATGAACAGAAACTACTACTTTGGATGTTTTTCATTCCTAGTGACTGATTTGGGGGAAATTCCTTATAAATCAGCATCTTAATTAAATTGTTAAGGTAAATCTTTCTAATATAAGCGTAGTTGATTTAATATAGATGTATATCTTGGGCATGTATTTTCAGATTAATCATAAATTTGTTTTCTTAAAGTTGGAATTCTACATGTTGAAACATGAACTTTTTGCGTGCCAGAAAAGTGAATTTTTGAACTATGATGCTGTTTGTAGCTGTTAGAGAAGCAAAGAAACCATGTAGACACATGCATGTTTATTAATGTAAATATCACTTTGAGGAAATGCCTCAATTTGTATTCATTTGAAATTGTTTGTGAAACATTTCTGCAGTTGGTACTGTTGTTCTACCCTTAAGTACTTGGTTCTTCTGGTCATCTTTTATGGTTAAACACTGGAGCCTGCAATAATTAGCCAGAACAATAGTAAAGGTAATTTTATTTTACTGCACTGATTTTCTCACACTTTTTCACTTCTTTTCAGCTTCTGTGCCTCACTCATCCCTTTCCTGCTCCCTTTTCTCTGTCTTAACGTTTTGTCTGTCTTTATGTCCATATGTCTTCCTATCATCAGGAACATATTCTTGCTCCTAGCTCCTTGCCCATTGCCAGCCAACCTCCCTTATTTCTTCTCCACCTGAAAATTTCTGGCCAATATGCCATACTCAACTGCCTCTTTTCTTCCCTTCTTTCTGTGATCACATTGACTTGTGCCTCATCTTAAATTATTGAGTTGAAAGGTGAGAAATTTGAAACCAAAATGAAACATTATTTTCGGGCAGCACATTGTTCATGGAAGGGCAATATGACCTGGGCTGTGTCTCATTTCAGCAATAAGTCATCTGCTGCTGTGGATAGGAGCAGTTGTATGCTGTGTTTTGCTCTAAAACATGTGATTGTATCATGCACTTTTCAGCTGTAGGACTCTTCATGTTAGACACAGGACAGCGAGTGAGATCTGATTTGCAGTCATACATCTTGAGAAGGACACATCTGCTCTGCTGTTTAATAACTTCTAACTGTCATGTAGTTTATAGTCTGTAAATGTTTTCCAAGATATGAATCAATTAGCTTTTAAAGGAAATATGAATAGTTTACAGGTTAGCTGTTGCTATGCTTTCTTAACATTCTGAAAAAGCATGTGGAACCAGTAAAACCGTTGTGTGTTCCTCTAAATCTTAAGGCAAAATTCATAATTCGGCTCGTAAGTTTACATTAGGTTTTAAATACTTCAGAGGAGATAGCAAGTAAAGTAGTTCCACAAACACCTGCTAATTCCCCCGCAATTTGTGCTCTTAAGTGTAATTATTATGTTGGTCAGGCAATAGAAAAAACAGACAGCTGATATGTTGTGACTTACTTGCATGCATAAACTTTCTGCAATACTTTAGTGACTCGTGTCCTTGTTCTAGGATAGGTTCCCAGGGAACCATTCCTTTTCATTTTGAATATGTGTAGTAGCCTAGATTCTATTTCAGAAAAGTGACATTTTTAAAGGCCCTCTATCAATGCAGCAGGTTGACTTCTGACTACAATTTTCAGATAAAAGTTCTTTATCTACCAAACTTGTTCTGGTTACTTGGAGTCAAGGTTGTGCAACCCTCAGTAGTAAAGATACATCAGACAGACTGTAGGTACCAGTCGCAGAAATTGCTTCACACTGCTTGCAGACCTGGGTCACTAATTAACAGTTCTGTTAGTGATACATGAGACAAAGCCAGGTAAATCAATGACACTAAATGCACGGAGAGCAGAAGTTTATGATAGGAATGTACTACTTTTAGAGAAACACTCCTCTGACTGCATTTCCATTTTAGTCTTATTAACTTAATTAGAAATGACAATTTTTCCATTTTAAAATATGCCTGACAGAAAAAGAGTAGGGGTAGAAAGAACCTTACAAAAGGAGAGGGCAGGAGAAAGGCAGAGCAGGGTACAGGTATTCCCTAGCAGGTGACTTTTTGTACACACAGCATGAGTCAAAAACATCAGGGGCCTTATGTCTCCTGAATCCCTTCACTCCTGGTAATTCCAGTCCTTGAGTGTGTGGGCAGCACCAACTAAGAAGATATTTGCCTGTTGAAGAGGAGAGAAAAATCTTCAGAGCCACATTAAAAGAAGGAGAGCTTGCTTCCTTGTGATGTTACTTGTCACTGTCTAAGCATGTTATCCTTAGTTCATGCTAAACCATTTGCTTTCCATGTGTCATGGCTCTGGAGCATGGGAAATAATAAAAAAACTGGTATTACAGTCTTAATGCATGAGGAGATTTTCTGAATGGTAGCTGAATTGGCACGGATTTCTTTTCCTAGCAGAGAGGAACACTCCGTGGACCAAAAACAATTAGGAAAAAATAGGATCACAGTTTATTTTTCTCAGAGGTTTGTAATAGGTGTCATGGCTTATCTGCTGGTGTTCTATTAGGTCACTGTGTTTTGGCAGAAGCTTTTGTGTCTTATAAAGGCTGTGCCATATGGGATCCCAGCTACTGTGCCTTTGGAAAATGCCCGTAGGTCTTACACATCAACAGACTGTTGAAACACCTCATTTTATACCTGCCAGTGTGCTCAGAAATCAAGTATAATGTTTTCCCAAACATTTCTGGACTGTTGAACAAGTATAATGCCCATTTGAAGCAACATTGAAGATGTTTCAAACAGACATACTGCTTTTACATCGCAGCTGGTTAGAGAAGGATCCCTGTACATCTGCCATCTGCCAAAGAGGATAATGTGTTTTGTAACTGGCATTTCTTATTAATATTGTAGGAAGCAAACCTTTCAGATAGGGCAGGAAACAAAAATAGGACTCATGTTCTGATCCCGGCTCTGATGGTGTTTTGTGCAGCCTTGGAAAATTGGCTTAAGCTGTCTGGCCTACTGACTTATTACATTGTGTAATCAGAATAATTTTGTACTCTTTTGTCTTTTTCTGGTGAAAAAAAAAAAGCTGGATGTCTTTATGTAAAACATGCTGTGATGGAAAGCTGCCTATGAACTGAAATAATGCCCTTGTAGAAAAATTCAGCTGCGTCTTTGGAACTATAAAATAAAGTAAGCCTCACTTACAAGAAGGGAAGAATGGGATTTTGATGATATTCCTGCTTATCCTTTGGTTCCTATCATCATTAACAGCAAGGTTGACTGTGATCCTCAGCCTGCTTGTATGGTCAGTCAGTATTGCTGAGCCCTATGAGTTAGAAGAGAGTGAAGCAAACTTTGGCCACTGCCTTCTGTGCGGGCTCTCCAATAACCATTTTTAAACAGTCTTTCCCTAAAACAGCAAAGCTTTCCCACAGAAACTTGCAGAGAGCAGAGAAGTGCTTTATGCTAGTTGGTATTTAAACTTCAGTTCAAGGCTTTGAGATTCTTTATCTGGCCCTGATGATATCTCTTTGCAGCTCATTAAGCTCCACAAGCCTATTGAAATGTGCCAAGGGAGCCGGCTGTGAGGCAAATGCACACTTGCTTCTTGCTGTGGTGTTGCGGTACCCTGAATGCTGTGTGGTTATCTTGAACGATAACATATTTGGCAGCAAGAAGAAAATACCTCTGTGGAGATAGCAGAGAGAGGTGTGGGGTTTTTCTAGTGTGAACTCATGTCCCCCTTGTTTTTGTAGCTTTTTGTCTGTTGATGAATTTTAAAGAGGCCCTTGAGGATTTGGCACAGAATAAAAGCATTGTGCTGGCGTTTGGAGTCAGACTATCCCTTCACCTTGCTGCACACCCAAACCTGGTTTGTGTTGCTTGTTTTTCTCTCAGCTGGACTGAAGAAGGAACTTGCATAAAGAACAGTGAACTGGAAATTGTTAGTATTCTGAGAGTCACTTTTTTTCTGACATTCTGATTTAGGATATTTCTGTAAAACTCTCTCTACCCATTACAGGTAACTAAGATTTTGTAATTGGTGCCACAAGCAGCTCAAGTGGTTATCCAACGTTGTAGTAGCTCATGCAGACTGATCTCCAGAAGCCATCATTTTGTTCTGACAGACTTAGATATACCTATCATGAGTAGGATGTAGGCTGGATGTATCTACTTGCTTCAGTGTTGGCATTTCTGAAGCTTTCTTGTCAAACTGACAGTGTTTTAACTCTTTCCCATCTATCATGGTTAATAAGCACATAATCTGTACAAGGGGCTACTGTTATTTGAAAATCAGAAGTTGATTAATATTATTTACTTATTAGAGAAAAGTTTTGATTTATTTTTCACCTGTTTTAAGTTCTGATATAGCAAAAAATATTTCCCTTTAGTAGATTGTCCTGCCAATAGCTAAGACCTGCCCTATTTGCTTTTCCACAACCAATAATTTTACTGTCACTAATTACGCTCCTCTCTTTTTTTAGGAAACCTAGTGTAAGAGATATTCACTGACCATTTAACAACCACAGCAGATTTACAGTAACTGTAGTTCTGGCAGTGCTACCAATACATTTTCACGTATTGCATCTCACACTGTACAGGCTTTATCACAGCTGTTACCAAAGGCTTTTTATTTTCAGTGCAGGCAATCCAGTAACCAGACAACTCAGTAGCACCATTTCCACTGTTCCTCCCAGTCTTTTCTTCCAGCCCTAGGCCCTTACAACTCCCCAGCACAGATCAGGGAAAGCCCCTCTCTTGCCCTCACAGCTGGGGCCAATAATTAGAGCTGATTCTCAATGCAGAGCAGGTGGGCAGCCAGGGGAAACTTCTTCAGCCCAGGTGAGAATTGGGGCTAGTGTCTGTCTATGCAGTGGCTGTGCTAGAAATACAGACTTTTATTGGAGTTTACAGACACAGCATCACAGCAGAGCTCTTTAGGTAAGGACAGTTTGACTGTGCTTTTGCCTCTTTCTGTAGTTAGTAGGTCAAAAAGGTAGCTAGAAATACCTAAAAGCAGTAGGATTTTACTTTCTCTGGCTATGAGTTGATAAGCAGATACTTTTCATATCTTAAGTACATATATTTAAGTCTTCATGTCTATGTAATGTTCCCTGTTCTGTCTGCCCTTGAGAAGACCTGAAGGTGTTCAATATCTCTGGGAAGTGCTGAATTGTTTCAGAGCTAGTCCTTAGTAACTGTGTTGGTGTAGTTCACTTTGCTCTATTGAAATGGCCTTCCCTTTGCTCCAGGCTGTGGTAACTCAGGTACAAGCACAGACATGTTGCTGAGTTAACTGTTAATGGACAGAGTGGCCTCTTCAGGTCTCTCTGTATTAGATACTCTTTGGAGTAATTGCTTGCACTGTATTAAAATATAACTTGTGAGAAGCCAGTATTTGGTCTGTAGTAGAGCTGTGATTGTTCAGGTATGTTTTAGAATAACCTCTGGGCTCCAAAGACTTCAAAACAAACTCTAAAATCTGTTGTGCAGGAAATAGTAGTCCTACACAGGTTATATGGAGTAATGAGTCTTGAGTTTGTTTTAGGGAATTCTCCAGTGTTTTGTTCATGTGTCACAGAACTATAAATCCCTAGAGACTTCACCTGCTCAATCTCTTCAGCTTTCCATATGTGCGATAACTTAGCATTTTGGGTATTTCTCTTTGCAGTGGTAGCTAAAACCTAGGCATGTCTTTGTGTGGGTATTATAGCTTTACTCCATAACCAGTAACCTCACTGCCAGGCTTTGCAAACAGTCTTGCTTTCTGGAGGGCTGACCTCCCCTTGTACCACATCCATGTGAAGCTCTCCACTCGATTTTTTTGGCAACCTTTGAATCCTTGTATCTTTTGGCTACAACTAGGAAGGCCTGAATTGCCGGTTTGCTTGATCTTATTCTAATGCACTTGCAGAGGTTATGCTGGTGGAAAACCTGCAGTGATATGCCTGTGAATCAAGTCTAGGCTGTGTGATCTGTATTTGGCATCTAGTTTTGTGGAAGGGGAAAGGTTGAGACTCTGAGGGCTGTCTGGATTTGTCTTCATCTGATTGGAACAATGAATGTATTTTAATTTGTTGTTACTCCTTGAGCATTATTATATCCCCAGACTTATTTCAAGCACAGAAAGATTCTCCAGTATGAACCAGCTCTGGAATTTTTTTTCCAATAATGTTTTTTACATGACTTTAACAATGGTGAAATCTACCGAATTACCAATATTCTACTAATCCTCTTGGAACATGATAATTATCACTTCTAATATCACATAAATGTTACGTTCACAAAGGTTCGTCATCTCTTCCTCTTCCCTGTTTGAATAGGGGAGAAGCAAAGAAAATTCCATTAGTTGTTGAGGAGGAATAAACTGGAATTCCTGTTCTTGCAGCAGCTGCTGGTAGCAGAGAGTGAAAAAAAGGTGATGGCTCTGGGGCTGAACTGGCTGCTGGTGCCAGCCAGGAAAGAAAAGCTTTGTGTATTCCCTGAGGAACACACAAATACAATACATTTACCCAGTCCTCCCGTGTCACTTAAAGCTGGAGAAACCTACAGAGTATCTCAAATCCCTGACATTTAAAAAAACCCTTAGCGGGAACGAGGACGCCAAGCCCCTTTTCCTTGAAACTCCATCCACAAAGGTGTTGTGTTTTGCTGTGTGTGCCTTTGCTAGTGGGGTTTTTTTAAAGGCCAGTAAAGCTATAAAATTTTTTTCCTACTTCACATTTTTAATGTGCTGGGATTTAACATGAAATTCAGGTTTGTTTTACCCTTTGATAGCCCGTCCGAGTGATTTACACAAACTTTTACAGAGGCACCACCGTCTCTGGTGCTTTGTTAGGAAGCCAAATCCCTCCAGGTGGCTTAGACAGATGCTCGCACCTTGACTACGCCCTAGTTTGTATACTGCTCTAATAGTTACTAATTACCTATTCAATGTCATTACCACGTTGCTGGTTTTGGCACAGAATTACAGAGCAAGTTACAACAGTCACACAGAAAGATCACTCTGTATTCTGCCAACAGCAGAGAATAAGAATTGTTAGGGTGCTTGCAAGGTGTGTTGAGAAGTCGGTGTGTGTGCTTATCTCTTAGAATGTGTGTTTATTTTGGACTTTCTGCATTCTTTGTGATTTGTTTCTTGATTGGAATTGAAGGACCTGAGCAATTACTTCTTTTTAAGTGCTAGAGGGCAGATCTACTTTGGGAAACCGTTTTGTTTTTGTTTTTGTTTTTTTGGTTTTTTTTAGTGTTTGGGATCACTCAGAGAACAAAATGAAATCTCCTTGGACATTCTTCAGAGACCTGTGAGTTTTCAGAAGGTGTATGCTGAATATTATTCCAAGTCAAAGTCACTAAGGAAAAAAAAAACAACCACAAAAAACCAAGAAAATAATCCTTAACAAGATATAAAGAATAATAAGTTGTGTGGTTTTGGATTTTTTTTGTTGTTGTTTATTCCCCTGACCCTGCTGTATATGTGAGGCCCAGGGTTTTAAACCCCCTTAGTTCTCTTGTTCCTACCAAAAGTGGTTCCTAGTGAATGTCCCATAGAGGGAGATGGTTTCAGCAGGGCTAATTATCTGGGACACAGCTCCCTGTTAAGGCAGCTGCTTCCAGTTTTGGTGCTACCACAGCCCCGTGGGTCTGTGCCAGAGCTGCGCTGCACAGGGTAACCACACATGAAATACCTTTCACTACAGATTGGGTAGAACTTCTGGTCTGATTAATTGTATGTCTACAGCAGGAAGTTTTCCTGGCATAAGATGATTAGTGGTGTAATTTGTCTTGGGAGCATTGCTATGCTGATAACAGACTGGTTTATTTTTATAAAATGCAACTTAAGAGGGTTTTGGCTGGCTTTGTTAAACAGAAAAAAAATTTATAGTGAGAAGTCAACCAGCCCCCCTCTAGTAAGATTTTATCTAGAGTGGAATACCTAATTTTTACATTTAAATTGCTGTTTAGTTTTCAGAGTTCTCTTCCACATGAAAGATGCAATTAATAGTTGCCAAAGCTATTGTCTGGACTGACTTTGAGGCCAAAATCCTTGTGTTTGCATTTATCCAACTCACAGACAATTCACATTTTGAAATGTGGCTTTTGTGTCTATGCAATCTAGTGAGTCTAATTCCTTTGTCCTTCTTGGTTTACAAATAATCCCTAGAAGAAGAAGAGTACTGCTCAGTGTGAATAAGAGTAAAGGAATTCAGCCCATCGTTTCCAAAACAAGTACAGATTCTGGATCACAGGACTGCCAGTGAGGAGCGATGTGCCTCAGTCAGTTCTCAAGGCAGGAGGAAGCTTTCCCATATACAGATTTTTCTGTCATCCATCATGCTTGCTTCTTGTTTCCACCTGTTGCTTCTTATTTCTCAGTTACTTTGTCAGAATTTTCAACTGAAAGATAGTTTAAAACTTTCAATAAGTAGGGAGGGAGGTTTTGTATTGCTGCTGCTGTTAGTACCTGACAGTACATTTACACCGCAGCCTTGGTTTGAGCCTGTCCTAAGTTTGGGGTTGGGGTTTTTTGGTGATGAGTGAAGACTGGAATTTTGTTACTTCTTCCCACAAATTCGTTGCTTTTTGCTTCCCCACCTGTTTTCTGAAGCTGCCTTGTAAGCTGAACTAGTGTCATGTTATCCTCTGACAAGAGCAAGCTGCGGTGTCCTGGGAGGGAGAGAATCAGAGGCCGGACCAGATGACCCACTGTTGACCCTTTAACCTGACTGATTCTGTGACTGGAGAACTTCACCTGGATGTTGTGGGGGGGAAAAAAGGAATGGGAGACACGAGGGTGCTCTAAACTGTCTCCTCCACCTGCGGGGGGGGGCATGTGGAGCTGCACCTTGCAGAATTATTTGCCAGGATAGCCCAATCCTGTGCCTTAAACATCACATTGTGGAGATTTATGTGAATTATTGTGCCCTTGGTGATGATCCTGTGTGCATCATTGGTGCTTCTGGAAATGTAACTCTTTGCTTTTGCACGGAAAAAAAAAAATAAGATCAAAGCTTCCTTATGGGTTTTTCACACTGAATTGTGGGGAAAGTTTCTTTTATTGTGAGTTTCTTAGGGAAATAGTGTGAGAGACCAAGTAACAACAATGTTTAGCCTTAGGATTTTAGGCCTTTTAGATATGAAAGGAAGAAATTTTGTATTTGTGGGTGAGAAAGGGCAGCAGCCAAATAGAAGCTTAGGGTAACTCAGCAGTGAAATTGTCCTTGGGGTCAACACTGCCAAGAACACAGGATACACTGTTGTCTGTGCTTATTTTTGGGCAGTGTCTTCTCATTTGTGGACTAGCATTCACTACAGGGCTAAATCAAAATGGAAAATTAAAGTATTCTGAAATGGGAATATGTGAAATTTGACTTGCAGGCTAAATTAAAAAAGTGTACTGACTTTATTTTAAAAAAAACCTAAAAAATTCTTTTTGGCCTCTTTAGAATAAAGTTGTCTGCTTAAATTTTCATTTTAAAGTGTCACTTTTTTATAATTATTGTCCATTTCTTGACTAAATCAAGGCCATGCAGATCTGCTTAGGATGCTCCCTGGCTCTAATGGAAGCAGGAACTGAAATTACTTGGAGCCGGTGCATTTGTTATTATCCAGTTAAGGAAGCTGGCAAATGATGTTACAAATTTTGGAAGAATTGTGGTTTTGCAGACAATGAAAGCAGTAGTTAGAACAACACAATGTCGAGATAGTATTGCTGAGAACATAATTATGATCGGGTTTCTGTTGTTTAACTGATAAGTAATATTAAAACCTCAAATAAATTATAATTGTAGGATGATAAAACAAACAGCCCTGAAGTCTGACATTTGCAAGATCAAAAAGGCCATGAGAGATCTTGCATGTTTCTTATTTAAAGCAGCAGTTCCATGAGACAGTAGCTGTAGGCACTGTACCATCAAGGCAAAAAAATCTTACAAAGACACTCTCTGGTTTAAAAGTAACAGTTGGCAATACAAGATGTGAAAAATCCAGCAGAGATGAGCATTTATTTTAAATGTTGGCACTTGGAGATTATTAATGTATCTAATATTATTATTTATTTTTAAAAAGAGTGCTCTATTTATTTTTGAAAAGAGTGCTCTATTTATTTTTTTAAGTTGTATTTACAACAACAGAAAGCCTTGCAAGTGCCTTGCAATTACCCTGCATGTTGTCTGGGATGTTTTTAATAGACAAAATCAGCACGCTCTGCTTTTCAATTATATTGCATCAAAAGGGGTTTGGGTTAAAATGTTCTTTTCTAGAATATTTATTCATACAGGATTATTTGCAATTTTTCTTGTACAAGATTTGCTTTTTATTTTGGTATTTGGAAGCTAGAGGTGTTCTGAGAATTAAAAGAAGATATTCATTGAAAGACAATATACCTGCTGTGTGTTCCTCTGATTATCATAGAAAAGAGGGAAAAAATCATGTTTGCCTTCTGTCCCTATTTGTTTAATCAAGATAATAATGGGTTCTAGGAATTTTATTTCTTAAGTCACATGATAAACAAAGAGAAAGGAGTGCTGTCTTATAATACCTGCAAATACTAAAAGGTGTTTATCTTGACCTATCCATAGATAGTAAAAAAAATGTCAGTTTTACTTGTAATTGTTAAAGTAAAAAAAAAAAAGAATAATCAAGATTGAAAATGTTGGGAGAGTTTTTATATGCATGTAGAAACCCTGGAAAGAAGGGGACCCTGCCAAGTATTTGAGTTTCCCAGATTACAAGCTGAGGGAAGTGTGTTTTGGTTTTGTTAATGGCTGTTCTTAAAAAACAAGTGAATAATAGAGTATTTATGCCTATAAAGCTTCTGAGATGCTCTGATAGATAAAATCAAGGGTCTAAGGCAGCACAGAGTAGCATAATCTTAATTTTTAGGTGTTCAGCTAATTTGTCTGCTTTTCAGTGACTGATGGAAGATGAGTGATAGACAACTGAACTAGATGTGTTATCATCAAACCAGAAATGTGCAAACATCTAGGCTGAATCTTCATATAGAAAGAAGGTAATATAACCCTTTTTGAATATGGATTCCTAAAAATCTTATTTTTGGCTGCTCTAAGTGTGAAAATGCTTCAACTGAGAAACCACACAGGCAAACCTATTAGAAGATTAAAATGTCCCCTTTGCTAGTTACTCTTAAGGTATTATTTATTAAGAATTCCAAGCAGAGTAGGGCATGACTCTCTAACAGATGGTAGGTTTAATTATTAAAAATAAAAATATGAGAAGCTTCACCTATTGTTAAGATATTTTGTCCAGGCAATCCTTCTATCTACTGGCATCTCAAAGTGTCTGCAGGAAGTGTTTTTGTAAACATGATAGGCATGTTCCCAAGAAACAGAAAGCTGGGAAAATGGTCACAAGAGCACCTGTATGTCTTCACTCCAACTACCCTGAGAACTGCAAGTTCAAATTATAGCAAATAAATCTGATCTTATGAACCGTTATTGCTTTGGTGTGAGAAAGGTGTTTGTAGCTACTGCCTTCTCTGCAGCAAACCAAAGGGAAGATGAACTGATTTTAATGCTTTTGGCCAAGTAAAAAAAAAAACAAAAACAAAAACAAACAAACAAAAAAAACCCCCAGACTACAATAGAAGAAAAGGCTATAAAACCATAATTTCTGAGACTCTGGTTCTTTTAAGGGAGTTATTTCACAATTGTATGGTGATGGAAGTGCTAATTCCTGGCAGAAGCACCTTGAATTATGCTCTTTAAGATAGTTGGGCATCCTGCTGTCCTCTTTAAGCTGCTGTTTAACTGGAATAAGTTTTGAAGGATAGAAAATTTAGTCCATTGTGTAAGATTAGATACCTAAAAAGGTAAAATAACTGCTTGAGACCTACAGATAGAAATCAACAGAAGTGTTTAAAAAACACCAAAACACCAAACCCAAACCACAGTCTTTGTCTTGTTGTAAAAGAAAGGTGACAAGTCACCTCAGAATAGATGGGAAGTTAATACATATATGTGTGCAGGTTTTTGTCCTGAAAGTCTTTTATAAAGAAAGTGTTTTCGTGAAGCCTGTAGAAAAGTACAAATGTATGTATTTGGTCTTTTGTAATATTAGAAAAGAACTTTGTTGCGGTTTGGTGGTTGTTTTTCGCTGCTTCTCGGGAATGGTAGTGATGCTGCTGCTTTTTTTGTCAAGTAACTTATACTGATTGAAGGATGGGAGAAGGCATATTCTCCATTAAAACACTGAGGAATAGTGAGGGAAAACTTAATGGTCAAAGCCTTTATAACATTGGGAGTGGTCTGGAGCCAAGGGGGGACATGTGCCTGCAGCCTGAGGCTGTAGGCAAGTCATGCATTTTTAACCTTCATAAACTGGGCAAATGAGGCCTCTTGAGATATTAAGTTTAAGTATTCCCAAATAATCATAAAACTACCTCAGAAACTGAAGTTTTGAGTTCTTCTATGGTGTAACTTTGATTCAAAGGAATGCAGGTAATGTTAGAGGTCCTGATTTTAATCTGTGCTTCAACCACTTTCAGTGTGATTGTTTCTGACACTTCTTTTATGTGTTACTAAGGCCTCCATCCATCTAAAATTTCTAATTTGCATATGCATAAACCTTATTTTACAGTTGGCTTGATGTAATGTGTCACCCATCATGTGTGCAAACATTTACTTATTCCCTTGACAATACTTATATGAAGTGTACAACCAGAATGAACACAGCAGTGAAAACTCAGAGCTGCTTATTTATGTGGGTTAGTAGGGAAAGGGTTAATTCATGACAGGAATGCATTTTTAATTTTAAGGAATAAAGGAAACTGTTGGGGTCTTAACAGCTGGCCAAGTGTGTTCAGAAAGACAGCAATTAATCCAGATCAAGAGAGGATTAACTTTGAAGTTTAAAATATCCTCCTCTGTGCCTGAGGAGGGACCAGTTTAAAGTGCTCATGAATGGAGTAGACAGCTGATCTGTAGGAGTGGGATTTAATTTATGGGTATGAAATACGGGTTTTGAATTTGCAGGATCAACTTTTACATCTTAATCTTCTGTAGTAGATCAGTAGCCTAAGTGAATATAGAGCAAGATAGATCATCTTAGATTAGTATAGACCATAAGAAATGTAAATTACTTGGCTTACTATATTTATGCCCAGAGCCAGAAGTCTGAGTTTTTCAGATTTTGATAATCAAGGTTTCTGAGTAGATCAATTAGTAAATTTGAAAAATTTAAAACATTTTCAGTATTCTTGTACAATTTTGCTGTATTTTAGCTTTAAAAATAAGTTGTTTTTTTTTAAAGGCACTCTTGGGGAATGTCTATAACGAGCAGAATATGTTGCTCATTATAGAGTAAATTTTGGAAAGTAACCTGGAAGTTTATTGGTAAACTTGGTGCCAATTTCTGAAAATTAAATCTTCTTTTCTGGAAATAAGGTGTTTTATTAAAATTAAAAAAAATTCATTGAGAAAATAACATGTATTATCATATCAACCACAGTAAATGACCAGTTATATGGAAAAGATTATAGTTTGACTGGTCTGAGCTTCAAAAATTATAATGAGATTTTCAAATTTGAATAGGAAGCTTCCCCCAGTCATCCTGTTATGGCTTTGCATTTTGATGGGAATATTCTGCTCTCAATTTTTGCCAGTGTTTGTAAGAGGCTCTGTGTTGATTTTTTTTTGTGTGTGTGTGTGTGTGTGTGTGTGTTAAAACAACGAAACACCTACTCCTGTCTTCATTCTTTCTGCTGTCTTCCTGCCTCCCCACAAAAGCCAAAAGTGAAGCTATTAAGAGGCAGCCACCTTGTAAGCACAGGGAACCAAGTCCTCTGACACCTTTCCCCTGCAAACTGAAAGTATCTCAATCTTTGTCTTCCCACTCAAATTTCAGGTGTCTTTTTTGACATGATTGTATCCTTGAGTAAAACTCTTGTGCACCGTAATGAAATTTTGCCTGCTGTTGTCTGTGATGCCAAGAGCCTCTAAGGAGAACAGAAAATTGAGGAAAGGTAGCTGGGAGAAAACACTTGAGCTAACATGACTGTTTATTAAGACTTGCTGTGTGGTCTCAGCTCAGGGGGCAGGATAGCATGTTTCTGGGTGTGAATACCTCTCCACCTGTGTGACAGGCTGACAACAGAGTTGAAACTGTTTTAAACATCTCTTCACCAGCCAGCCATGGATGTATCATTACATTAGGCACTGTTAACTTTGGTATGTTGGAAGGGAAAGGGAAGGGCATTTAACTTCAGATAAAGTGGAAGGGTGTGGAAGATGGGAATGGAGATGGAGGTGTGATCATCTCAGCCATTTCCAATAAAGTGTGTCATCAGACAAATGCAGTAACAGGAATACCAACAGAACAGGACTCCTGATTTTAATGTCAGGCTGGAGAGGAGAGTGAGGAAAAAGAGATTGATCTTGCACAAAAGGGCAGAGAGGCTAAATGGTTCAGAAAAATCCTCCTGAATAGAGCTAGATAGCCAAGAGCTTCGGCTGAATAAGATCCTGGAGGAATAAAGGATCTTACTGTAAAGTATAAGCTAATACTGCTTTTTCTTTTTTCGGTTTCCCTTTTATAGGTTGCCATTTGGAGTTTAACATTTTGCTGTGCTAAACATTGACTTACTATTTTCTTGTTTGAGCATCTCTCTCATGAAGTTCGATCTTGGGTGAAGTTAATAGGATTTTTGTTACCGTTGCCTGAATCTAGGCTTACCATTAGGTCTATGCCATAACGTGCTTTAGAATCAGATCCCCTCATTTTTTGAGGGGTGTTTCTATGTAGAACATGACAAGTGACCTACCTGGGTTTAGGGTACTGCTTCCTGCAACTGTGAAGCACAGCATGGGAAAGGAGGAGCTGATGTGTCCTGTTTGTCTTATGCTGACTTGCAGTGCAGCTGTGTTGCAAATCGAGAATTAGAATGTACTCCTGGAAAATGTAGGAAACCCCCAATGTAGTTACTTCAGAGGCAATGAATCTCTGTATGTATGTATCTATGTATCCTGATGTGTGGTTGTAGGCAAGCAGAAATTAATGGAAACCATAATGGATTTAGGAATTTCACACTTAAGGGGGGGTTGGACAAGTGAGGGTCTTCAGAGCAGGAATTCCTCTGCAGCCCCACTCATCTGGGAAAGTTAGCTCAGGATGTGTCTGCTGCTCAGTGAGCTCTTGCAGCTGGACTCGCTTTCCTGTGTCTGGTCAAGGTTTAGGGTTAAGGAGACAAAGTCTTCTGAGCAGGATTTCCAGGGGAAAGCAGGGATGAGGCTGTAAGTCAACATATATTTAAGCAAGACAAGCACTGTGCTCTCCTTTGAAATAACGTTGAGGGCTTTCAGAAATAAAACTGCATTGGAGACTTGCCCAGTCCAGAGAGCTGATGGTGCAGTGTGGAGTTTAAGGGCTGATACTGCTAAGAAATATGTCATAGGAGAACTCTTCTGTATGTAAATGCCCTGCTGCAAGAAAATGAGTAGACAGTTCATGCTTCACACTTACAGATCCAAATTTGCACTTACACTGTTGTTATTGCTTCTCATTTTAAATACATTTTCTAATCTGCAAGTTAAGATGAATGGAAGACTTTATGCAACTATAGGATTTCTTTATGTCAGCTCTTTGTGCTGAGTGATATACCTTTATTACTCTGTAAAGCCTGAAAATCTGCACTTATTTTTCATATTATTTATTTTGGAAAACATAGTAAAGTGCTCTTCTCTCTCTAGTTTAAACAAAGGAGGACAACTTGGCATTTATAAAAATCAAACAAACTGACTTGGGCTGGAATAAGAAGTAATTCAGCACAAGCCAAACCCAAGGGATTTAAAAAAAGTCAGCATCACTGTGTACTGAGAGAAACTATGCCAGTTCACGAACGCAAATATTTTAAAAGAAAATTCTGCCAAAATTGACCTGTATCATGTATTGGCCCCTGTCTGGTTTAATTTATCTGGCACATGCTCAACTCTGACACTAGCTGATTATACCACCCCCAAAAAAGAGGGGGGAAGTATATAATCTCTGCACCACTGTTTTCATATATATATACCCCTTCTGTGTCGTAGACCAACATGCTGACAGATGGTACTTAGTCACCTGTTACATCTGTTGATTCTATGCTTTGATCTAAAATTTATTTTGCTCTTTTTGGCAGCTGAGCTGGTTTTTAATCCATTGATAAAACCTGCTTAATAAGCACTTGCAAAGACACTGACATCACCAGAAACAGACTGTGTTGGTGAAATCATGACGTGATGCCTGTAAAACCTAAAAGAAGCCTTGTATTCAACGCTTCAAGCAAAATGCTTTTTTTGAGAAGCAAGTAACAAGCAGTTTTATTCTTGCTTTGCATAATGTAAGTCTGACTCTTGCTTGTATTTGTTTCAAATGTATCAATAAGGAGAGGACACCTCAAATAGCTGCTTTATTGTGAGGAATTTGTATCTTACCATGCTAGACGATTCCTCCTCTCTGTATTAAGACCATCTGAAACCTTATTTCATCTTTCTTAATTATGTGTTTAAATACAATTTTTTTGTCATGGAACATCTCTAAGAAGAGAACCATTACCTTGTCTTGGGTGGCTCTCTGTGACTAAACAGAGCTGACAGCTTGCCATGAGAGGTGTAGGGAGCCAAAACATGGTGGGTTTGTTCGGGCTTTATCTTGGGTTTTTGTTTGGTTTTGTTGGGGTTTTCTGCAAAATGTAAAGCTTTCTCGGTTTTTAGTTTGAGGGTCCTTTACTCATTAAACTCCTTTGGTCATGACAGTGTGAGTAATAAGAACCAGTTAAACTAATCTGAATATATAGACTTTGCCAGGGGTGAGTTATAAATTTCAGGTGTCTTGAGAACTTTATTGCAGTAGCATTTTAGCAAAATCAGGTCTTTTCCGCTAAACTGTGTGGCTGTCTTTGGCCAACTCTTTCTGCCACCAAGCTTCCCTAAGAGGGTGACAGGGTACCTTTTCACTTGTCATCAGTTGGCTGGCAAGTCCCTTCATTCAATTATCAAGGCATATTTTGTCAGCATGTAAGCAGTGTCTTCTGCCAGCTTTGGGAGCTTTCCAGTCTTGGAGACCTGCAAAGCTGCAGTGTAGGAAAACTGACTTTTGTTTAGCATCCTCTTTGCCTGGACAGCTTGCTTGGTGTCCTGTGAAGGAGCACTGGAGAGAGCTTAGGTAATTAATTTAAGCTAGGTGGGTAAAACTAAGTGACATGATACCATAGGAGATTGACTCCTCTTCAGTGATCCATCCCCAAACAAAATATTGAAGTTTCCACATGAAAGATATTAGATTCCCCTATGGGGAAATTATATTTATTTTAATGCAAGAAATATAAGTTAATGGAGAAGATGATTGTGGACAGAATTCTGGACTATTTAAATCTGAACCTGGCTATAATAACATGTGCAGTGTTGCTACTTAGGTTCTCATTGAGTTGAGTTCAGAATAGCTCTTCTGTCTTTTAAGCTAAAGTCACAAGGAAGTTAGAATTTCTTTTTCCTTATTGACCCTCTGACTGTTCCCTTGAAAATAGGTCAAAATTTATAAAAATACTTTGTAACTATGGATTTTGTGAGTGAAGTATTTATAAGTGCCTTTATTCCTGTGTTTTTGTTTTCTTTGATAAAGCTAAATCTAATGAATTTCTTGAGCAGATATTAAAAATTAGTTCAAATTTTGCAATGAAAAAAATTAAAATGTACCACTTCTTTCTTTCTTTCTTTCTTTTTTTTCTGTTTGGCACAGGAAAGGCTGATTTTAAAATATAGGCTACAGGACTGCTAGTTCAACTGTAAATTATGAAGAAGCATGTTAAGGCATGACGTTGTTGCACAGTTAACAATCGTTCTTTTTTGGCTTGTTGCCTCTGGAGATGTACTAAAAAGGGGAGGAGAGGGGGGTGAAGCAAGCAATTTAGAGCTTATATTAAATAAATACTGATAGGTTAAAAAAGAAAAACAAACAAACAAAAAACCCCCAAGCACAAAAGACAACAAACACGGCCCACCAGAAATTCCCCAGCCCTTGGAAAACCATAGCAAAAATACTCCCAAAACGCAAAATGCTGTTCCCTATCAGATAGTTGTGCCTGCCAGACTGGGGGACATGTGAACTGCCAGACATGCCATCTGTCACGCAGCCATTTGGGTGATGGCACTGCCAGGAATGTCTGCACAGCCCAGAGAGGGTACAGCGAGGGATGGATGAGTGCTAGCACGTATTAATGCTTACTTGAAACTTGTTTTTTCTGGGAGGAGAAAATGGAATTTGTGTGTATGTATTTGCAGAAAAGGTAATATGTGTTTTATCTTAGGAAGTTCTCAGCTGAAGAAAGAGAATTAACTTTGTGGGGTGTTTTTTTTTTCTTGGGAAGGCTTTGGGCATCTACATGAAAAGATGTAATAAGTATGAGAGAAAAACCAAACAAACAAACAAAAACCCCAATTTAAACACGCACTTCAGGTGTTTTTAAAAATTAGTTGTAAGAAATGTTCATCCTCTCTGTAGTTAATACTGTGAATGTTCATTAGTTTGAATATTAAGGAATCTGATATCTACCTTCTGGCTGACATCTAAGTGGTACATGGAAGTGAGTGAATTGGGGAAGCATCTAATAGTTTCAGCTTTTTTTTTTCTCTCGTTGCTTTAATTTTGAGAGTATCCCATGAAACAGTAGGCTAGAGGAAGGGAGATTTTCTTTCTCCCCTGTCTGCCACTTCTTTCACCAACCTCCCAGCTCTTCTGTGTGGCTCCTTTCTGCTAGGAACCTTTTCCTGCTTCCACCCAGATGTCTTCCCCACCCACACACGTCCTTGGATCTTCAGTCAAATCTGTCCTCACTCTCGTGCACATGAAATGTTCAATTACTGCTTCCACCTCTTCTTTCCCACAGATCTCCAGAAGCCTGATGAGAGTCCTTTCCCTTCATTGCGTGACACTGCCCGTGCCTACTCTGCTTCCTATTGCTGGTAGAGCAACACTGAATTTTGCCACCCCTAGTTGAGGTTGGAAAATTAAGTTTTGTCCATGTTAACATGAATCAGTTCCAGCTGTAGCAGAAATCACCTCAGCTCTGCTTTGACAGTGATATAATCTGATGTCCATGAAGTTAACATCCTTATTTAAAAGCTGCTGTAGAAAGAGGCCCCAGTAACCCAATCCTCAGTTCGCAGGCAAGGAATTACAGATTTTCAGGGCTTCAAATAAGGCCAGCTACGTGGTGGTTTTATATGCAGGATTTTAATGAGAAGATGCAGTGCTAAATAAAGTGATGCATGCTATAATTCTGTATTATCTAAAAATGTTTTCTTCCCTTGATGATGTTCCCACACTTATGGAGTTTTAAACGTTTTAATTCCAATGTTTCCTAAATAAGTTGTCATGATTGATATTCTAGCATCTAAAAAAGGATGGAAAAATTTGAGATCATGGTATAAACTAGATTATTAGCTAAATGTTGTCGTGAGCATTTTTACACTTTGACACTGAACTTGTCATGTTGGATTGCACCACTGGCAGTCCTCGCAGATGATTGAGCGAATTCCCTTTCCCAGAGTGTCTTAAAAATAGAATATCTTGTCTACTACCATCTTCTGATTAGAAAGTATTGTTTTACAGCTGTAAAGAAAAAGGAAATGTTTAAAATTCAGATTGAAAACACGTGTTCAGCTGGAAAGAATACTGGGATAAATTCAGCAGCTGTGGATTTGCCATATATTTAGGACTATGGCCATAAAAACTTCAAGTATTCAAATTTCTGGTTTGGGGTGGGTTTTTGTTGTTTTTGTTGGTGGTTGTTTTTTCTTTATTCCTTGTAGATAAACAAAAACTTTTATTAAAATCTGCTTGAGCTGGTTTTTTTTTCCTCTTTACAGCAATAATAATGAACATAACATGCTAACAGTCAAACTGGTTGCAATGCACACGCTGTTGAGGGAGGCCTAGGCCAGGAGTCAAACATTCCACATCAGTCTGCAAGATTAAAATGTTTGTAGTTTAGCATTTTACACAGTTTTTATTGGAGCCTATCCAGATATTTGCATGCAAAGAATTATTGCTCAATGACAAATTGTGTTGATACAATCTAGTATGTCGGGAAATTTCCACTCTAGTATGGTCGTGTGCCAAGTATGATACCTCTTGGGAGTAATTAAATAAATGACGTATTTTGGCCTCAAAAGATCAGTGGACAGCAAAAACAATTTTCTATAATTTGGAAACATCACAGTTTCTGTGTCCCTAATCAGAGGCAATTATAATTTTTACTGGTTTGTGCTAAGATTGTAATACAAAAAGCTGAAACCATCACGCAGGGTTTGTGAAACGCTCTTCTCCTTAGGAAGAGGAGTCTCTGCACACAGCATACTTGGGCTATCTGGACTCCACAGTGTGATTGTGTAAATGGGGTGCTAAGTAGCACCTTCTTAAGCAGTTCAGATACTACTGGGAAATTCTCTTTGTGGATGTTGTCGGCAAGATTGGGGACTGGCTGCATAGCAAGTCCAGTGTAAAAGCTCAGGACTGGATTGTTGCACCACATCCATCATGCAATCAGTTTCTTTTCAGAGCAGGGGCTGCTTTTTCCTTAAAGGAAAAAGAGTTCCCATTCAGGAGCTAGCGTGTGTACACAGTTGCTCCTCAGCTGCAATCTGAGTAACTCCTGGTTTACATGATATTTCCAGAAGTATTCTAGCACAGCATTGTCTTGATGCTCAGAGCTGCACTAATCAGAACAGTTCATTTGATAGTTAACTAGAGCCAGCATTAGTTGGCAAGAGAAAATGATACCTGTTACACAGGAGCTAGTGTGCTCTGGTAGCCAACAGATTCCATTTTAAATGTGCTCCTCTCCTCTTTATCTTGTATATTTTCTACTGCATGAATACTCTTTTGGAGTTTGTTAGTGGACACTTGTTTCTCAGTCTCACACCCAGAGCTCTGTGCAGCACAGCTCTGCTTCTCATCATGACAAAGCTACTGAAACCTTTGGGTGTCAGTGACCCACTCCTACAGTAAGTGCAGCATGTCTGGTAGTACAGAGACATTATCCCACAAATCTTTTAAACCTTTGGGAAGCTTCAATACTGTAAGGAACAATCTGATACTGAAGTGCAACTGTAGAAACGTTCTGCTTTAGAAAACCTGAACTTACTGGGTTGATGGGTATTTGACAAAAAAATATTTGAAGGAATGACTCAAAGACTGGTGCAGCCATGCAAACACACTTTAAGCACAGGGAATGCTGGATCAGGCCTCTTCACTTAAGTCCTTCCTGCCTCTGAGGTTCTCCAGGCAAGTGCTCCAAGGCAGGTGCTCCAGCATGTGCCCTGAGGGCAGTGAGATCTGGTAGAAATTACTGAGTTCTGGATTTTAGCACTGGGTACTGAATATAAGTCATACAAGATCAGTCAGGAAGTTTTAATACTAAATACTTAAGAGCTCCTCAATGAGCTGGCCTGAGAGGTTGTAGTTATAGGTTTCCTACAGTTTTTCTCTCTAGCTGCCTTTGCAGCAGAATCTCCATAGAAGAAACTAAGCCTTAAAGAAAGGTGTGAAAACAAAGCACTTTTGTTATATATTTACCAAAATAAAGTGTAGTTGTATATAACAGCATCATTCTTCTGCTTTTTTGATAATGGAAACGTCAATGATATTAAATGCTAGTTTTTAAGCTGACTGGCTAAGAGAGAAGGAGTTTCACTTTTCTCAAATCAAGTTTTGAGCTGAAAATTCCTTTTTCTTCAGCAGATAGATGACGTCTGGAATTTCAGTACTAGCTTCAATGGGGACCTTTCAGATTATTTAATTCATTTGTACTCTTTGTAAATGTTTTTCATTTGGCAGTAAAACAATTGTAGGAACAAGGATTAGCTCGTGTGTTTTGTGAAGAGATTACACTTCGCATTTATCACGTTTCATGTTTCTGTTGGAATATCACTGACATCATGAAGTAAGTTGAAAAGGCTTAACTTTTAAAATGACAGCTGAAGTCTTAACACTGAAATCTCTTTGATGATTGGAAGAAAGTGTTTTCTGTTGGGAAAGAGTGATATGGGAAAAGAAAAAGGTGCTAGGGGGATTTAGGTCTCTGTCAACGTTTTAATTGCAGAGCTCACGGGTTTTAGTCACTCTGCTTAATCTTGCTTTGTGCAAAGCTTCTATTTACTTCCGTTACATTATTGTGTAGCTGCTACCTACTGATCACTAGGCAAGTCACACTAATGCAGTAAACATTAATGTTACCACTACTTAAAAAGAGCAGGCTTTGTGGGGTTTATTTTGCTCTTGGTTTGATGTTTTAGGGGGGGTTATGTTTTTTTTTAGGCACGGTTAAAAGTTTTCAAGGTAACATCTTAGTTGGCAGGCAGAGGACTGCAAATGTTTTGTCAAGTCCTGTGTAAACTCCCACTTTGTGGACTCTTGCTGCGTGATGAGTTTTATTTTGTGTAACAGTTTGAGTGGTTGCATTTGTTAACTTAAAATATTGGCTCACGTGCCTCTTGAGGAAAAGATAAGTGTCTTTGGTTTCAGGGGTTAGTTCTGTTTATATGGAGCCAGTGATAACACTTCTAACCCATTCAACACCTTTCTTAAAACAACCCACCAGGATACAGGTAGACTGTCCCTGTCATGAAGCACTTTGGCTGCTGTAAGAATCCCAGAAACAACTAACAAAGCTACCTGTCTCTTAGGACTCTGTTTTCAAGCAGGGGTAATATATATAAATATACATACAATCCTGTCTGCTTCATCTTGCAATCCTGAAAGGCTGGAAATAACCACGTGCAAACTCAGTAAATACATTGCTAGTATAAGCTAAAATAGTCTTAGTAGCTTTCTAACACTTCAATGTAGTTTATTTACATACTGAACTCAACAAACAATTTTATCTATTTATAAACAGGATGTAAAGATGCTGCTGCAGAAATCTCTGAGAGTGATGGAAACTGGTCAAAATGTGGAAGAAAATGAGAATAACGGTGTTTTGGTTTCTTCAGTGCCTTTGAGAAGGCACTCAATCTTGCCATTGTAGTGACATGGACACATATAACTTTCATTTTCACAGACTAGCTGGGCTTGCTTGTAGCACCATGCATTTTCTAATTCCTACTCTCCTTTGAACTGTGTGTTTCTTTCCTCATTTGCTTTGGGGTTTTTCCTCTGTTGTGTCTTAATTTTTAATGTCTTCCCCCCAAATTTTTCTGCTCGTTTCTTTCTTCCCCAACTTTTCACCTGTCACTCCTCTATTTCTATTTCACATACTAGAAGTGTTGCTTTAGTAATGTAGATTTCTTGGAAAGTAAGGGACAACTATAGGTGGCATAATACAGTACTGGCACCAGTAGGGATATTTCCATGTAATATTATTTCATAGCCTTTGCTGCAGGTTGTTTCAAGAAGAGGGATAATAACTGGTTTGGGCTGACTGTTTTAATATCTATTTTTGTTATGGACTGAATGACCAGCTACAATTTTCTGTAATTGTCTGTAGTTTCCCTTGGACTCATGCAAGCTCTTCTCAATTAGCCTGCTTTCTGTAGACTTTTCAGGAAACAAACCTTTATATGCAAGGAGAACTAGAGGTCAGATCTATGAGGAGCTGAAAACCAAAAAAAATGCTCCACACTCTCACCATGAAACAGCAATAACCCAACATTTTGTGTAGTGCAGAACACTGCTGCTGCCATTTTTACAAAATAGCATATAAGGATGCAGACAGGGGTATGTAAACCAAATTTGGTTATTTTTCAGTAGTAGATCTCACAGTGTTTTTCTTGGAAATTATCCTCCTCTTTCAGATCTTTTTTTTTTTTTTTTAATTTAGATAAATACCTTTGCTGCTTCAGCATCCAGTTTCTTCCTTAGGGGCCTCTTCTAATATGACCTAGCATTTCTTGCTGCAGAAGTTGGTAACACTATCAAAAACTTTCCTCAGTTACTCACTCTTATGAAAAAGTGTTGTTCTGTTTTTCTTCCTACTTTGAGGCTTTTCAGTGATTCACTTCTCTTTGGAGGTATTATTGGGTTTGATCTCATCCTTAATTTGCTCTGCATTTCTCATAGGCTCGCAGCTTGCTGGTTTCAGAAAGGTGCCAGTGTTCATTTTTCATTTGAATTGGTTGCTGTTTACAAGCCAAATGCTGACAGAAGTGGTTGTTGGAGCCTCACTGTTGTCTTTTGGCAAAGCATGTTGGTTTTTCTGGTGGTGTTCACAGGTATAGTGATACCAGGCCTGTTTGTGTGCACACCAGAGGTTGCACAAGTGATGCAGGACAAGACCTTCATGGAATTGCAAGACATTTTGAAAAAGGCTTCCAGATCCTCTCAGGCCTTGATGAAGTTGCTTACTGGTAAAGCTTTCACAAGTGGAAACTTGTTGTAAGGAAAGCAGATCCAGGTGGCTGTTGTGTAAATGTGGGGAGACCTTGTCTGAAAGGTTGTTAAAGGGAGAGAAAATTAGGAGAGGGTAAGTAGATGTTTTAGCTTGTCCTCAGTTCTGGGGCTGTTTGTACATATATGAGAGAGTTGTCTGTGAGAAATTGAACACTGAGATAATTTCACACGCGTGATTAAATAAATTTAATTAAAGTTATTTATTCCTCTTTCTCCCACAAACACTTACTCAGTATCTTTGTTTGTCTGTTAAAGGGTCATTAGAGTAGAAAAGAAAGCATATGCTTTATTCCCCTTTATTCTTTTACTAGAATTAATAAAAATGCCAGGTTTCAGACATGCTCCAAACCACTGGGGACATGTAAGTGATCACCGATGGAAAAATGGCTTCAACTTGTAACTATCTGTTGGCTGGAGCAGTTTTTCAGTTCATTTTGATCATAGATGTTTTGAAGAAACTTTTCCTTATTACTGTACTTTTTAAAGGATTTTTGGAGAGACAATGCATGCTTTTTGTAGGTTGGTTTTTTTTTTAAGAACTACTCAACTTCATTATTTTTCACCTGGGTGACTGTAGTTTCATTTTGGACAAAATATGGGTTGCTACTTTGACATATTCAAGGAAGTTTTTCCTCACTCACAAATACCCACATCAGTCTTAAGACAAAATATCAGACTCTTCTTTCCAGAATCTCAGAGTTAGAAGATGATAGTCCTTCAGCTCCAATCACAAAGCTGAAATGATTTCAGAATTTTCATTACATCTGTATTATTGACAATTATTTTTCTTCCTGCATTGTGGAGAATTTGGATATGAGATGCCTTCATTCCTAAAAGAAATTTTGCTGAATTTTGTATTTATTTAATCTTGAGGGAGCAAAAAAAAAAAAACCACATAAGTAAATGAAAAAGGTATAAGAACTATTTTTTTCAATAATAGATTTCTGAATATATCCAAAGGTATTAAAGAGTTGATTTTACTGAACTTTGGCTTTATATCATGACCTAATAGTGAGAGAACATCTGAAAGTTTACCTTGTTCTTGTTTTAAGATGTATACATTCTGATAGCAGAGTTTAGTCTATGCCATTTAGTAGCAAAATAGCTTTGCCTTTTCCATGTGTCCTTCCTCTTGGATTGTGGAGTAGCCTTTTAGTGAAGTAGCTGTGGGCTGTAAATACCAGGTTACCATTCTCTGGTTGGAGTTAGAACAGTACCATCCTTTCACCAGATATGGTCTCACCTCTTGCTCCTGCTTATCTTGCATGTTTTGTATAGGGCAGGCGGTTGGAAAAAGGAGGAACAGCCTCAAGTGTGCTCAATACCTACTGAATTTAAAAAAACCCTACCCTTATCATTTAGATGAGCACAATTAAAGCATGTAACCCTGCTTAGATTTCAGCTGGTTTGGGTCGAGCCGTGCCAGGCGCAGCTGCAATTGTGCTGAACTGTAGATATAACGTTGCCTGAGAATTCGAGTTTCAGGTCAATAACCTTGTCTCTGTACAGTATATAGGAATTTCAATGCATGCCATTTCATTAGTCCTTGGCAAGCTGAAATCAATATGGGCCCTTGCACTTTTAAGCAATATACTGTATAAGAAACCGCGCAAGGCGATCTCTTGGGGGGTTCCTGTTTTGTTATCACTCGAATCATACGTAACATGAACCACAGAAAAAAATCCCAGCTTCTCAAAGAACATATTCACTGAAGTCCTTGGTGTGTTTCAGCATTGCCTTGGAGGCCAGGGCAAAAACTGTCTTAAAAGTACAGGGGGAAAGAGGGAGGTACACAGAAGCATGATTGTACCCAGGATTTGAGACAAATGTCAACAGCTTCACGCTCCATGAACCAGGTATTTGTGCCACAACGCTTACACTAGTGAAAAATAAGTGTTTTCTCTCAGGATGAAAATGTATACAAGGTATAGAAGGATTAAATCACTGGCTACAATTACTATTAAAAAAATAAATACAAGTACAACAAGATGAAGCACTGCTTCCGTTATCTTATCATTTGCATCCCATGGACAAAAGTACTTCTATCTGTTGATGTTCAAAGTTGGACTCACTGGTCTTGGAGGTCCTTTCCAACCTAAATGTGTCTATAATTCTGTGTTAAAATGAATCATGTAATTCAATTTATAGAAGCAAAGGGAATTTAAACAAAAACATCTGCTGTTTATCAAACGCTTCCAAAACCTTGTTTTGGGGAAGTACAAAGAAGTTAATAGCAAGTAGAAAAGAATGCTGTCATAACTCTATTTTGGCCTTGCACTAAAAGGCCAACTTGGACACTCTCACTTGGGCAGAGAGATAGAAGATAGTTTTTATAACTCTGAAAGCGTGTTTTACTATGGTAGTAACTATTGCACCATATAATTTTTTTTTATATAAGAGTGATTTTGAAAGGTTTTTGTTTGTTGTATTTCCAGCTATGTTCATGCTCTGCCCCTTGGATGGTTATTCTCCAAAAGACAAATGCATGGCTTGCATGTCTGCAGCAACTGAGAATTTCTGGCAAAAAAGCTGTTTTTCTTGCATCAAGTGAATGAGTTATTTTCAAACAAATGGCTTGCTCTTAAAGATAAGTGGTGTGATGTAGTGTTCTGTAAATTCACTTGCTTCTGGGTAACTGGTGACTTGCCACTGTACACAAGGCATGGAGCTGTGGGAGAGTGTCCCTGCAGTTGTGCTCTGGGATGGGTGGGTTTTGGGTGTCTTCACAGCAGTAATTTCAATAGAAGTACGTGTGTTCTGAATGTGGATCTGCTATTCTGAAAGGAGACAAAAAAAGCTTGCTCCTAATTTCTTTGCAGTGGAGTAAACACCAAAAGGGATTTAAAGGAAAGGGAAGGGAATGCTAATGTGAGTCTGCAGGTGATTCCCTATCCAAAGTCACTGTCCTGTTGCTGCAACTTGTTTCCATTTTTTACTCTCCTGAGAAAATGCTTTTCCAGAGTTAATGTATTGGATCAAATCTGAAATAGGCAATACATTTTCTTTTAGTTGGTATTTGGTTGATATTTCAAAACTTATTTGGGGGATTTGGGGAATAAAAAAGTGTCATTTGAATGTACAGATTTTCTTCTGTGAAATATTGGAAGGCAATATGTGGAAACTGGTACTGTCCTTGTTGGAGGAG
Organism: Neopelma chrysocephalum; assembly: GCF_003984885.1. Taxonomy (NCBI): domain Eukaryota; kingdom Metazoa; phylum Chordata; class Aves; order Passeriformes; family Pipridae; genus Neopelma; species Neopelma chrysocephalum. The sequence continues at coordinate 1,719,649 of NW_020897693.1, forward strand.
CCCTGGGATTTTTCTCATGCTAAGATTTTTAGCTTGTTCCCAGAAATGTTTTTCTATTTCTCATACATGGAAACATTTTAATCTGCCCTTTCATATCTTTTTAAAATTATATTGGTTCACTATCATCATTTTCCCTGGAGATCACATATTTTAGTTCTTCTTAATAGCAAATGATGTTTGTATAGATGTTCCGATCATGGTTTCTGGTGTTTGTCAGTATATGGGAAGATATGGGGACCATAATTTCATAATTGAGGAAATTATTGGATTTTGGAAAGCAGGGAATTAATGACTTCATTTCCCTTGTGAAACTTGTCAGTTCTGTGATGTAAATGCTTTCCTTGAGTTATTCATAATACTTTGAGAAGAAAGATCAAGTAGGGAGTTTGAAAGAGATTCAACTGGGGCTTCAGTGACAGAAGCACCTTCCATCAGTATAAACAAAGAGAAATTATGGTAATAAGATATTTAATAAGATAGTTAAATCCAATTGCAAAAGCAATTGATCATGAAGTATGACTACTAATAATTTTGATTAATATTTACTAATAACTTATTACAGATACAGGACTTTCTGATATTAAGTTATTTCAGTTGTGAAAGTTAGATGAATTCCTAATGTGTTCTTTAGGAGAGAGAAGTCTTTTTAATGACAATTCAAAGGCACCAAGATTGTGTTGGTCATGTAATACTCTTCCTCTATGTGCTTTTTGGGAGTTAGATTTTCCCACTAGTTTCTCTGTTTAGCATTTCCAAATAGTAAGTGTTTTTCACAAATTGGCTGCTGAAAATAGCGTGTATGTTTTTCAAGTGCCTTCCAACAAAGTTCCTCTTTTCATTGTGCTCAGCAAACACCAGAATGGTTTTTCCTTGCAATCTTGAAGTTACAAAATCATGAATTCTCATAGCCATTTACTGCCTCCAATCTTCAATAAAGGTATATTATGAAAAAAACTTGCCCAATAGGTGATAATGGGAAAAACCCAATGAGTTCAAGATCAGATGAATTGTCTTTAAATCCATGTTAATTTTTAGGGGGGAAAAAAAGATACATTTTGGACAGGTTGGAAAATTAAAGGCAGTGTGTGTGCATGGTGCATCTTCTGGATTTTGTTTGGCTTTTTTTTTTTTTTGCTCATTCATCACAGACTCTGAATCTGAGCATTAGTTATGTTTATCCTTTAATCCTACTGTCTGGGTTTGTTTATGTAAGATTTATTATATAGCCTGGGTGGGTAGTTAAATTAAAAACAAAACCGACCCTCAGTCAGTGCAAGAATACCTACAGATTACTTTACGTAGACAAATTTATTCTCAATTCGTTATGTAAGAGTGGGGTTCCACATTTCCTGAGCCACCAAGAGACAAAAATTACTGCCAGTTGCATCTGCTTTTTTGCACTTCACTCTCTAACACATGAGCACCAAAACAAGGAGGAAGAGCAGCTGTGTGCTTTTTGTAGAAGTGTTTCCTTAAGATAGAAACTCACTTAATGACCATGTTTCATTGTTCAGTTAATTAAAACACTAATTTAATTGAATGTGCTTACTACTGCCCGTGTACAAATCTCACCCAGTAGGATTTTTTTTTTTTTTTGTTCCTGGTAAACTTTACAGAAAATAATTGATAGATACCAGAAGCACGGGGATTGTGTGAACAAACATGAAAACCATAACATTGTCAGTGTTACCACTTTTTTTTTTTTAACTCAAACCCAATTTCAATAGATGTAAGTTATACCAGGGATTGAATGCATTTACCTTAAAATACTCTTTGATGTTACAACTTGTTCTGTTAGGATGCTGTAGTTGGAGGTTGGATTCCTGGTGCTTTCAGCTTGGTTTTTCCCTCTGTTTGATGAATGTGCTGAAGCAGACTGGAAATAACTAGATTGCCTAGTTGTCTGGACAGTGGCTCAATTAGTAGTTGTGGAAATCACAGATGTTTTCACCCTGTGCCTTTTGTATTCTGTACTCATGGGGCATGTACAGAAAAACTGTGGTGGGCTTGTCCTGATGTCCAGATTAAATTCATCCTGGTTTAAAAGATGAAGTTTATTAATCTTTAAAATCCCACTAAAATCCCGTTTTAATGTCTTAAGTAGGATTTGAATGATGTCTCGTAAGGTCCTTTGTAGAGAGGGGGGAAAGAAGTGACCCTACATGTTACTGGAAACATAATATTTTGCAGTTTCATCAAGCCATATGTAAAAGGATTTCAGGGCCACTGATGGACTGACCTTTTGTGAAACTTGAACTGCATATTCTCTGAGTAAATATATAATTTCTGCTTAATCAAAACCCCCAAAGGAATTGCAATGATTAAATGACCTAGCTTAGGCTCTCAAACAATGGATATTGCCTGCTCCAAATATTTGACTACTCCCTATGGCTCCCTACACATCCATTTAATTTTAAAATATTTCAAGTTTGTTTAAAATAATGTTTTGGGGTGTTTCTTGTTCTTTGGCTGTTTTTATTTCTGCTTGTGAAACACCCACGCAAGCAAAAGACAAAGTAAATTGAATTCAGCATTTCTCCTACGATGTTTTTTAAAGCTGTACGAAGTGACTTGTGTAAAAAATCAACTGGTAAATTCCCTCCTGACCCCAGCTCACTTGCTTTCGTGCCTCTACCATTGCATATTCATATAGTTCACGAAAAATCTCGGTGGAAATGTCAGTTTTTCAATTACAGCATCTTTACCAGGGATTCAAAGAGGTCAAAAATTCTAGTGAAGGCTGTAAATTTCAGAGCAAAAAACGAGTTTTTACAGTTGTTCAGGCTGTAGTATTAGTTGTATAGAAAAGATATAACATCAGCTTACCCTGAAAATACGTTTTGATTCAAGTCCTGTTCCTTTGCTCTGAGTGCAGCAGGTCTGGGGGGTGCTGTGGGTGTGTGGTCCCATGGTCAGAACAGGAGGATACAAGTACGATGGGAACTCTCTGCCTCTGCACCAGCTCTGCCATCAACCCCCTGGGCAAAGCCACAAAACTCTGCTGTTCATTCCATTCATTCAAGCTGGGTAAAATGCTGGTTTCAGAATGGGCCAAGAACCTTATTTAGGAGGCATTTGATACGCTTGAGGTTCTCAGAGAAGAGATGCTATGGAAGTTTAAAATATACACCTAATTATTCACCTAGACTATAAAGTTCTGCTGATATCCCAGCACAGCTGTGCAGTGAAACACACTTCATTCCCTTGCTGTGTAAAGAGTAGGAGGGTTTGGCTTTCGAAGGCTAGAGTAGTGTTTAATTTGCAGTTTTAGAAAGTTAAATACTAAGTCCCCCATCTATATAGTGTATTGTCATTATTATTATTATTACAAACCATCTTTAGGATATTATTGAGTATTTTTGTCAGTTTACAATTGTTTCATTACAAAGTAGGTCTAATTCATGGCTGTCACATGCTTTAAGGTGTGGTGTGAGTGCAGGTTTTACTTAATTTCTCCCTATAGGCAAAATATTTTTACTTAATTATGTGTAATTTTTCTATCTTTTTTGCTCATCATCTTGAGAGCACTAACAAACAAATTGGGACATATGTTTGTCAGAAGGAACACGGACTGACAGGAGAACAAATAGTAGGTGGGGATGTGAAGAAAATGGTTTTTTGAGGCTTTGTATGCAGAAATATTTGAATTGCAAGGCTGACTTTCTGCACCTGAAACAATTCCTGAAGTGAGGGATCAAGGTTGAGGCATAATTTAAGGGAGGGTAGTTTTATCACAATGCAACAGGCCTACTAGGAAAACTAGGATTTGGAGGTCTCCAAAATAAATTAAAAAAATGTCAGAGCAGGTGGGATTTTTAATTTTTCTCTATGAACTATTCTGCTGAAATGCAAACCCATGCATTTAACCAAATGGTCACCAAGGTAGTACTTTGGTCAAAGCATGAAATAAGAGGAAGATGAAGTCATTACATCAGCAGAGAGTGGGTTAAATTTCTTTGGTCTTTGCTAAAAACAGATGTTGTGTGCAGGGGGAAAGGGGTTGCTGACACAGACTATTAAAATAGGATGGTAAAACATATATTCTCCATGACTGTCTCTGTTTGTTAGTTAATGAGGAAAGCGTGTTGCTGATTACCTCACAAAATTGGTCTCTAAGTCATTAAAGTTTTAAATTCACAAGAAGTCTGCCTTCTCTACGGGCTACCATTTGTAATGTCTCTGTGTAGCAATGTGTAGCAATTGAAAGCAATTTGTATTTAGCAGGGTTGCCCTCCATTCCCTCTGTGACAACAGGAACCTACAGCTTCAATTAGTGGTCAAGCAGGAGGCACAGTACATTATTGTGAGTAAACACAGGTTAAAAGGCACAGCCTTTGCCTTGAGGAGCTTAAAGCTGAAAGGTGGACTGACAAACCACAGGCAAGATAACAAGGCAGTAGGCTGATAAAAATGCAGACGTGTTTGCAAGAATGAAATAGTTTTATTTTCTGTTTTGCTTTATCTCTTCAAGGGCAGTCGTTCTGTTGACACTCAGGAGTTCCAGACCAGGATGAGAAGAAGAAGATGAGAGTAGGGATGTCAGGAAACCCAAATTTTGAGAGGGGTATGCTTTTCATGAGCTCTTGTTCCCTGACCCAGGTGGCAGGGTCTTCTGACTTGCACAGTCTAAACTAGTTAGACCAACATCAGTTCCTCAAAAGGTCTCACAGCAGCATTAGGGTAAGAGGTAATCTGTGATTATCTGGACAGATATGTCCAAAACTAATAATCTGAAACCAGCTTGACTTTGGGAAAACGTAGCAGGTGGCATGGATTACAGAGATCTGGGCAATACCAGGTATAGTTTTTCACACCACCTTACATGTTTATCAGGCAGCATCTCATTTGTTACATGGACTTACTGGGATAATTCTGAAATGCATATGGTAGTTGGCTGGTAAAGCATGTCGGAGAAATTGCTGTCAGGGATCCTCTGTCAAATGAGAAAGTTGGGGTTTTTTTTAATTGCATTTATGCAGGATTTGCCTTTTGGGTCAAGTATAATTCCATTCTTTCCTTGATGATAACGACGGTAACATAGAAAGGGTGCATACTGAATTGAGAGGTGACACAGTGCTATAAGCAATTGAAAAATTGGGAATAGCTTTGAAAACTATGTATTAAAATAACATTGAGAAAACTAAAAGAAAACAATGAAGAAAAAGTGTCAAATCATGCACTCAGAAAGGAATAGCTGGATGGTTATTCTGAAGGAAAAAAAAATGCATTAAAAATTGCTAGGACTTTTGGTGGATTGTGATGCAAATAGTGGTTAACATGATTTTTTGTAAAAATTACGAGTGAGGACGTTTAGGTAGAGGTGTCATTTGTAGCAGAGGTAAAGTAATCCTCCACTCCGTTAAATGCTCTTACTGTTTCATCTGAACTGCTGTTTTCTGATATTGGCCTTAAGTGGTTCAGACAGTGGCAGGATAAACATTAGGAAATGTTTTGTTAATGCTAAGGGTAGTACGGTGGTAGAATGACTGCCAGGTTGTAGAGCTTCCACTGGAGATCTCCAGGAAGTTTTTAAATCCTCACTAGTCAGGTGAGTCTGCAACTGAAAAGAAAGGGTGGGGGCAACCCAACTGAGCTCTTAAACCTCCTTCATCCCTTTTTTTCTCCGATTCTGTGTACCATTCATACATATGTATGAAAACCCTGCTGTTGAGTTCTCTTATGATCCCTTGTGCCAGCTTAGCCCAGAGATTTGTGATTTCAGCAGGATATAAAGTGAGAGTCCTGCATGCATTGCCAGAAGGGACTGAGATTTTGACACTTCCATTTAGTAACACTGCCTGAGAATCTTCTGAGGAATGAAATAACTACACACCTTGGATAGCATGTAAACTTATTGGCTCTTCATTGTACAAGCTGGATGTGTTTAGTATGTGACTCATTTCACTGTGGTACACAAAGTTCATTTTTAGGTTCTGTGACATCTAAGAACTTGCTAAGGGGACTCCTCCGTGCTGCAGTCCACTGACAATCACAGCTTTGCTGGGGTGTGATGTTTGTTTAGGAGAAGTTGGAAGTGAGCCAAAATCAAGTCTAAAGTTGGGATTGTCTTAATACGGTGAAATATGTTACAGATAACTAAGATTTACTACATTTTGAGGAGGGAATAGTTTTGTGTCTAATTCCTGTGGAAGGGAAGTTTTCCTACATTTTTGCGTAAATCTCAAGCGTAAATTTTTGGGTATTTGAACAAAGCGATGCTGCAGAAAGGGGCCTGGGGGTCCTGGTCACTGGCAAGTTGAATCTGAGTCAGCAGTGCCCTGGCAGCCAGGAGGGCCAACCCTGTCCTGGGGGGCATCAGGCAAAGCATCGCCAGCCCATCGAGGGAGGGGATTGTCCCGCTCTGCTGTGACCTGGGGCGCGGCCTCACTTTGAATATTGTGGCAGTTTTGGGCACTAAGCTGTTAGAGGGTGTCCAAAGGAGGGCAACAAAGATGGTGAAGGGCCTTGAGGGGAAGACGTGTGAGGAGCAGCTGAGAGCACTTGGTGTGTTCAGCTGGAGAAGAGGAGACTGAGGGGAGACCTCACTGCAGTTACAACTTCCCAGTGAGGGGAAGAGGAGGGGCAGGCACTGATCTCTGCTCTGTGGTGACCAGTGACAGGACCTGAGGGAATGGCCTGAAGTTGTGTCAGGGCAGGTTTAGGTTGGGTATTAGGAAAAGGTTTATTCACCCAGAGGGTGGTTGGGCTCCCCATGGAAGTGGTCACAGCACCGAGCCTGACAGTGTTTGAGAAGCATTTAGACAACACTCTCAGGCACATGGAGTGATTCTTAGGGATGGTCCTGTGCAGAGCCAGGAGTTGGACTTTGATGATCCTTGTGGGACCCTTCCAACTCAGGCTATTATGATCCTATGATTGAAGGTCTTTTCCAACACTGATGATTCTATGAAATACCATCAAATAAGTAGTAGCTTTAAACTGTATTTTCATGTCTCCTGGACAATCCTGGGAAAGAGATGTAATTTCAAAGAGCTATTTAAACGGTGGGAAGCTTTTGAGGTATTTTCACATGGTATTTCTAAGATCAACCAAGAAACTCCAGCAAAGACCCTTGTAAAGAAAGAATACAAGGAAGGTCAAAGTATGAAAAGCTGGCTGGATGATAGCTGACTTGCCAGAGCTGTCTCTAGAGCTCTGTCTTGTGCCAGGGAAGGGTAACTGCTAAGAAATTTTGCTTAACAAGAAGCCAAAAATTCTTCTCTCTAGCCGTGCGTCAGGATTTTAGGTGGAGTTGCATGAACTAGTTTGTCATTGGGTCCCTACTGTGTTCTCCCAACCTTCTCTATAATCCAGGCTATGAATTATAGATTATTTTATAGCCATTGTTTCAAAGAACTGCTTATCCCCTAATAATTACCCGCAGACATGCTGATACATATTGAGTTCTAACAAAACCACTGCCTGGGTATGATCTGCACAAAGCAGACCTTTTGACTGCTTTCATTCGGGTTACATAAGGTAATATTTCGTTGCATTATGTCAATTTTTAGGGAGCTTAGGATGACACCATTTCCTAGGGTTTAAATGATTAATTAGAAGTTTGGGCTGAGATATAAAATTAAAAGCTTGTACCAGTACGATCAGCTTTACTTTTGCGCACTTAAACGGTAATGAACTACTGTGTAAGGCCAGACGTTTCCTCTAGCAAAAGTGGATATTCAACTGGTATGCAGCTCTTTGGCAAGAGATAAAACAAAACCTAATTGCTTAAATTATGCTTAAATTATATTTGCAAGATATTTCTAAACCACTCAACTGTTTCCCTTTTCACTTTTGCTGCAAAAATTGAAGATTTTTGAGTGGTTTTATTTTTGTTCCTCTTATCCGTTTACTTTTATAGTACCTAACATTTAAAATGTAAAATTTCATCATCTTTATCTTCATTGAAATTCTGGTAGAGCTGAGTAAATGATCATACTGTAAACGAAGCTGCCTTTTGACCCAGGTTATCCATAGCTGTGTTTCCTGGATGTTAACAAAAATAAATTAAAGTTGCAGACAGGCTAGATACTGCTTCCCAGTTTAGAATTCAGACTTTCCTATCATTGCCCAAAAATTAATAGGTAAAAGCACCTCCAAACTGATTACCCACTGCTTTGGTTCTGGGTTTAGCATGGGGTTGGTTGGGTCAGTGTTCTGGCCAGTGCTCACTTGTCACAGCCTGTGATGGTCCCTGGGGACATGTAGGTGGTTGATGGCAGGAAGAACTATCACAGCTGTTCCCTTCTGCTGCTCATCTGTGGTTTGTGGTCTCATCACAGAAAATGACACTTGTGTGGGGCCAGAAATCTAGGCCTGGGAGTATTCTTACTTGTGATTGAATTTAGTGTGTTCTCCCACTAGATTTGTAGAGCTGTGTGGGGCTGTGGGATGCTGTGGTTACACTCAGTAGAAATCAATGGTGGCCTCCATTTCCAGTGTGGAAAGCCAAAGAAAAGCCAGTCAGGGAAAATCAACAAAGAAACTTCTCCTGGTTTATTGATGCTTATTAAAGGGTGCAAAATATGGGAGGCTTATGTCCTCTGTGGTTAATTTCTAATGGGAAAAACCCAACAGAAGCTGGCAGATATGGTATTTGAGTTTGTGTTTCTTTTTTTTTTTTTTTCATTTGGCCAGCAAAAATTTCTAGGTCAAGTAATATAACTTTCAAAGCAAGTGTTTAACTGATTTTTTTATTTTTTTTTCTTTAATATACACAATGTGGTGGTTCTGGTCATGGGTTTTAGTGGTGACCTATCCAAGCAAAACTTTGGACAAGTGAATAAGCACACTTTAATGAATATGGACATGGAGAGCAGCAGCAAGGAGCTGGATTAAAAGAAACAGTTTTGAGAATAAGCAGGTCTGAAGCCACAGAAGTTATAGCTGGGCTGGTGAAGTAATAGCTTACCCCCCTGAGGACATTACCTTACACTGAGAGAGGATTGTGTGCTGCTAATGACTGCTGGAAGAGGAACATCATTTATGAGAGGTGGGGCTTGGCATAGCTCTGAAGCAAAATCTGTGATGTTGGGACCTCTGTTATACCATTTGTTCTGCGTTTCTGGTGGGTTTTTAACGGTAGATATTTGGGATGGGGGCGATCCTTCAGGCCTCGTTTCAGTCCATAACCTGGAAGGAGTATGCCCTTCCACCCTCCCCCCGCCACGTGGCTGGGTGACCCCAAGACGGAGCACTCACCAGACACCAGGGGAGAGAGGACGAAAGAGGAAGTTTAATTGTGGGAGGGGGCTTATATAGCCTTTGGGGACCAATCACAGCTAGGGGTCACGATCAAGGTAAGGGGTTTACAGCCAATAAGGAAGGGGTTGACAAGGGACCAATGGGAACACCTTGGGACATCTTCCCAGGACAGTCCGGCCCGAGAGATAAGGGATTTACAGTGGAGGTGTAGGGGAAAACGCAGTGGCTCTGTAAAGAGCCCTCTTAACACGAGTTTAAACAACATTAAAAACTTCAGATTCATCAATCCACCTTTGGCAGGACTCTTTCCAAACATCCATTGCCACAGGTTTTCTTTGACCCTGCTCAGATCCCAGGCACTGACAGTGTAATTTGGATGTTCTATGGCCCATCTCTGTGCTTGTGATGCTGAACATGGTTCTCCCCTACACAGGTGGACGCTGGTGGTGGTGGGGAATATTCCAAGTAGTTTTCTCTGACGCAAATAAAGCTCCCTTTTCCTGCCTAGTATTTAAGTGAAATGCAACACCAGATGAGGGTGTGCAGGTATTCTTGTCATGCTAAAGAAGGACAGCAGGACAAAAAGAAAAGCATCATCATTTAGGCTCTTCACAACACCCCCCAGCAATGATGGCACCCAGCCAAAGGTTTTCTTTTCAGTTATTATTATTTTTCAATGCCAGACAGGTCTAATTCAAATACAACATTAAACCACACTAGAATATGTGTTCCGAAGTGCACCACTGCACAATTTAAATAACCACTGAGGTAGCATGTGAAATGGTGATTTTCTGAACAAGTGGTACTTAATTTAGATTAATAGTTTTTACCAAACTGCCCCAGAGAAATTATCACTAGTAATTAAAGTAACAATACTTCAAGCTAGCAAAGAGATTTTCAAATATCAAAAAGTTACTTAACTATCAGTTATGCTTCATTAAGTGATTCTTGATGAATTCATCAGCTAAATTAAACTTCATTAACTGATTCTTGCAGTATCATCCAGAAATGTTATAATTATTTCTCTTTCAAATACAGGGAAGCTGAGGTAGATGATTCAGGTGGTTTGCTGATGGCCATGTACAGCGTTTACTCTGTAAACAAAATGGAAGGTTGGGTTCCCACGGCTTCTTTCCTGGTATTAAAACCACTAGCCCTGATTTGATGCCTATTTAAAAACAAAAAAAAAACAACCAAACAAACCCCTTCCTCCAAAAAAAAAAAACCCACAAAAAACCAACAAAACTCCAAAACCAAACTAGCAAAACACACCTCACCACAACAAACGGACAAAAACCAAACACCCCCCACCAAAAAAAACACAAAACTATCTACTTTTCCTCTTGTCTTAAAAAAATCACCAATTTGACTGTAGTGGCTACTCAAACAACGTCTGAAAATTATTCCAATTGAAGATATTTTAGAAAGGGCTTTGAGACCTGATAGAAATTAAAACAATAAACTTTTGTTTTTCAGAGCAAGTTTTACTAGTTCATGTACTTTCCATTTGTTGACTCTATGGTGTGTGTTTTACAACTGTTGCTTAGGCTGGAAATGTAACATCTTTTCTGTCAGGAATATTTATGTAAAGTAGGCATTTTAATCTTTTATAAGTCATCACAGTAATGCCCCCAACTTATTTAAAGATTTTCAAAATTCCTGTGGCTAGGTAAAAGCACTTACCACGGAACCCACCTCTACTTTAGTTAAATGACCTGCAGAACTGGTGATATAAAAGAGCTGAGAAATAGCACCCAAAATTTGATTTTTTTTCCCCTACCACCCCTTTCAGATTTCCAACTCTCTGTAAAAAATGACAGGACTGAACTTGTGCAGACAGGGTGATGTCTTTGAGTGTGGTAGAGAAGCACAGGGAAAAGGATGAATAAAGAGTTTCTCTGGTTCTTGCATAAATGCATCAGACCCATTGGTATGTGCTTCCCCCAGTCCCTGAGCAAACTGGGACAGAGGAGCAAAGCTGGGGCACTCTCACAACTCAGCCAGCAGGGTCAGTATTGCCTTCTCTATGTGACTCTCCATCTTCCAGGACAAAGAGATGCACTCCTTGCTGAGGCTGTATTTAAAAGCAGCACTTAACCCATAAATAAGGGCTATTTCTGTCCTTATCTAGTGACTAATTTCTTGTTTTCTGGAGCAGAAGAAGGCAGCAGCCTTTGAAAGCCAAGTAATTTGACCCCAAACTTCAATAAAAGTGTATAGGAATCAGATTCTTGCCATCATCTAGTTATCATGTCTTAGAGGACACCACAGCTGCAAGATGTGGGTTTCGTTGCTGCTACTTAGTTGGACTATGTGACAGGCTGTGTGAGTACAGAGGACAGGCACTCAGTACATGTAACAAATTATTGTACACAATTATTATTTTATAAGACAGATATTGAATACTCTTTAGAAAATAATAACCAATGATTGCACTGAAGCATAGAGCAAGTGGATGAATGTGTGGGGTGGAGCTTACTTTACTTTTTGACTAAGCAAGGAGTGATCGTGCTCTTGTTCAGCTAATATGTAAAATAGCCACAACTTTGAAGAGCAGAAAACCAGTAGCTGATTACTGACTTTGGGCAAAGTTTCTTAAACTCTCAATCTCTTGTGTGTCTTGTAATGTAAGGCATGGCACCAATTCTGCCCTTCTGCAGTGCTTAGGTAGGTTAGACACTGTAACTGCCTGTAGGCTGAATCCTTTCCTTTCCTGAGATTTCTCCAATTGCCTTTCCATAAGGTAATGGCTTCCTCTGTACCGTGTGCCAGGTTGGTGACAATTTCCTTTGCACAGAGCCCATCTCAGAGTGTTCTTGCACATCTATATTCCAGTTCTTTCTGCAGTGGCTGGTGTGCCAAGTGCCTCTAAGCTGGTGATTTGTGGAGCAGCCCTTGCAGGGGCAGCAGGTACAGCCCCTTCTGCCTCCGTGGGCAGGGGCAGTGCGGCTGCACCCTTCCCTTTCTTCTCCTGACCAGTGCTGCCAGTTGAGTATTCCTGTGTTGCCTGAAGCTGAAGTTGTTCTTGCTCCAACTGTTTACATGTAAATAACTTATATCTTTGTTATTAATGGAGTTGGAATGAGGGAAGGGGGGAGACACGACAAACACAAAACTTGTTTTCTTCTAAGTGGGAAGGAATTTTTACTGTTCTTGGAGCCCTAGGGTGTTTTATTTGATACTTTGCAGTGTTGACATCTCCAGATTTCAACACTGCCCTTCTTACCGGGATGTTTACCTGATAAAGGTAAAATATCTGGACAAGTCTATCACTTTGTAAAAAGCTAACTGAAAGGAAATTAAATGCTTTTAGGCTTTGTAGGCAGACTGTGGAAGGTCTTGATTGCTGAGGCTCCCATTGCAAAACATACACCCCATATTTGGAACATGGGAATTTATATGGAGCATCTCGTGTGCTTACTCTGAGGAGAGTTGTGAATCTCCTTTCTAATGGGGTGCTCAGGCTGTCAGGTACTGTAGCTCCTATGCAAGCTTTTAGCATGAAAGTTGGTAGTTCATGAGACTAGTGGGTAGGAGGAGTGGGAAATGCAAGAAATCAACCTACAAGCTCTCAAATGCTGAATCAACACCTCTCACAGAGCCCCCTCAGCTGTCAGGAGCACTAAGTCCTTCGGGTACAGCTCACAGGGGGTGATTTCTCCTGCTGTGGCACCAGGCTGTGACCACCACAATGTGTGCCTGTCCCCTGCAGCCATACCCCTCCTGTGGTGGGATCCCAGAAGGCCTGTGTGCTCTGTCAAGTCACATATATTGAGATTTTCCATCTTTTACTTCTCTCTGTGTTCCAACAGAATCAGAGTAGCTGTAAGCTGAGAAACACAGATCCTATATCTAAGCATCTGTGTGGGTCTTGATTAGGGCACCATGGTCTTGGGCTCTAATGCACACGTGGTGTGGTCCTAGGAGAGGTGCTTCTTGCTCTGTCATATCCCTGCCAGTGCTTGTTTCCAATGAAGGGAAGGACAACCTGAAATACTACAGAAAAACACGCAAATTACTAACGTCCTTTGGTGCGAGGTTATTGCAGATGTAGTGCTTATATATTAATTAATATGGTCCCTTTAAACCTTGTAAAAAGGCATTTATCAGACCTCTGACTTCCATAGCTAAGAATGAAAACTGAGGATACTAAAGACCTGAAGTGCTTCCTCACATCTGATATCAAGCACTATAACTATTACTGCAGCCAAGATGAGTGGATGCAACGTTCCTATTTGAAAGGAGCAAAATCTTCGCAGGCACAAGTGGCAAAGTTAACATTTTCTTAAGTGTTCTGGAAAAATGCCTCATGTGCTAGGAACCATAATGTGCTCCCAGAGAGGTAACGCAGACTTCAGCAACGGAGTTGTCTGGACCAAACCAGGAATATTGAAATCTGTAAGGGATGTCAGTGTTTTGAAAAAAAAAAAAAAGTACCAAACTGCAGTGGTTCAGCTCCAGTGGTGCTTTAGTTGTCTGATTCTGAAGCAGCCTGAAGAATTGCAGGTTACTAATGGTCTGAGTTTTTGTTCACTGTGCTTCCATGGCATGTGACACTCAATCTTCCAAGGATGTCAAGTGCTCTGGTGTTAGGTGAAATTGTACTGCTTTCTTCTTTTGTATTTCTACCATATGCAGGGATCCCTCTTACAGTATGGTTGAAATAATTCAAGTATGCTTCAACTAGAAGCTGTGGAAGATGTTTCATAAGGCTTCAAGGAGAGGATGCTTTGCCTCCAAGAGACAAAATGATATGGTTTGCTGACCTTACCTTGCTATCAGAAACAGGACATCTGAATATTAACGTGAAGTTTCAGTTGGTTTCCCTCGCATCCTTGAGTCAGTGATGTACCCAATTGATGATGTTGAACTATATTGCTGTAAACAGATAAGCTGCTATAGGACTGTGGAGAAATATTGGCAGAGGTCCTAGTTTCTTTCCATTCTCTTTCTATTTTAGAAGGAATTAAGCAGCTGGTATTTTCCATCTGACTGAAACTAGGCTTTCATGCACGCTTTTGCACAGCGCAATTTTGACTTTATGAAAAGGGAATAAATTATTGTTGTCATGATTCTGGTTTCTGCTGTTAAAGCCAGGCTTGCAGGACCAAACTGAATCAAATAACTTTTCTTTTAAGTAGCTTCTTGAAAGCCTTGAAGAAGAGCTGTCAGTCCTTTAAGTCTGACTGAAGTGACCTGGAAGTCTAAGTTCACTCTTAAAAGGGAAATAAGCAAAAATATACTGTGGTTGAACTCTAAGGACAAATTGCTTCAAGAGATCTAGATAAAAATGCAGGTTCCTCCCATCACCATTACTTTTGAAGACTGTAGGTCTTAGCAGTTGGAGGTTAAGAGCAAAGCCTGTATTTTAGTTCTGCATGGCTGAAGGCATTTTTTTTATGGCTCACGTATTACAGCCGAGATGTATTTCTTAATAATTTGAGAATAAGGTTGGACGGTGCCACTTGCATAGAACTGTAATTTGCCCGGCCATCATTCCATGTTTATAGATAGGAATTCTTTCAATGCCTTAATTACTAAGAAGATACAAATAGCTAAGATGAGGTTAATAAATGATGTCTGCTCAAAGTTTACTTTTGGTTGAACGTATATTGAAAGAAGTAAACTGAAGAAGGATTAGCAAGTGCTGACTGTTGTGGTCTTAAAACGTGCTAAAGCCAGAAGTGTGTGGCACTGAAAAGCCCTGACTCAGAAGAGCAGGGAGGCTTTGCAGCTGGTTACACAGCGGGGTGTTGTTCTGTGCCGGCTCTTTAAGCGCATTAGGCGGCCACTTACAAAATAATGTCACCAGGCTTCTGCCCCTGCGAGTGCTCGGGCTTTGTTCTCTTATTACATGACTTTTGAGGAAACAAAAGGCAAAAGAATGCGTGGAGGCCTCCTCGGTGCATCTCTAACGATCTGTTGTGGCTTCACCGCTGCCGGAGGACAGGCGAACAAAGGCGTCCCCTCCTGCCTTTGTGCCCGGACTCGGTTAGGAAGCCCTGCCTGCCCTGCCACCCTCGGAGAGGGACCTGCAAGTCCCAGCAGTCGAGGGGATGGAGAGGTAAAACCAGGAGCATCAGTCCGGAAAAACTGATTGCTGCCACGTCTGCTGTGTGTGCACACGAATGTGTCGGACACTACCTGTTGTAAATTAGGTTTGGCATGATTGAATCTATTTTAATTAATTTAATTATTAAAAATACTATTAAACAATAAACTATAATCTTAATTAGAGTTATTAAATAATAAAATGTCATTATTAATTAGAATAATTTTGCATATTTGGGGTGGTAGTGTGTGTTTGTTTATTATTTCCCCCCTTAGGGTTGATAATATTTTTCATAAGTTCTTAATGAAGGTGGAAAAGTCTTGGTGTCTGTAAAATATCACAAAAGCTGGCATTTTGTATCTTTGATCTACTACATGGGAACAGGAAAACACTTGTTTCATCATCTAAACGAATAAAGTACAAAAATAAGGAATGAGCGTATGGAAAAGAGGAGTCTTTTTAAGCGTTTTCATTTTAATAAACCCATGCTAAAGGTATTAGAAAATACTGAAAATTTTATTACACAGCTAATGTTCTGATTTAATTTTATTCACAGATTAACATGTTCTGAGTGAGAAGACCTTGAACATAATTTTCATCTCTTTGTTTGTTTGCTTCTCTGTCTTGGAAAACAATTGCCATTAACTTCAGGAAAGAGTTACCAACTTTGGTTTGTTCTTTCTCACATAAAAATAAATGTAGGGGTTGTTCCGTGGAAAACATGTCTCTGGCCAGATGCTGTGTTTTCAGTTCAAGACTTTGGAGGTAGTCTTGTCTGCATAAGGACTGTAGAATTTTGCTTGGTTATGTATAAAAATTGTCCTGCTTGCATGCAAAGCATTGATTGATTTGTTGTCTTTGCTCCAAGTAGTTCATCTGTTTAAATATCTTTCCAGAAATGGAAGTCTTTGATATTAAATATATTATTCATTATATTTCTCCCAGTGCAAATATTTCTTTTATATTACTCGTTCATGTAAAAAGATAGAAATTAGTGTTAGACAGGTAGTGATTGTTCTGATTAAGTGTTTTGAGTTAATTCTTGTGAAGATAATAAGATCACAATAAGATCATTTTGGGATGTTTTTAAACTAAGATTGGGAAACCAGACCCTAGCCTTAGCTTTAAAGAGAAATAAAACATGTAGCCATAACTACACATAGCTTACATGAACACTAATTATGGAGTGTCTATGAAAATTCTATCTCTTCATACCAAGAAGTCCTCTCTGTCCGTAGCTTTCTCACTCTTTACCTCTTTAAATCAAGTTTGGTACTTGGATTGTTTTCTGTGAATTTTATCTGATTGGAGTCCTGATGTGTGACCTCTGTCACCATCTTGGATTTTTTTAAATTACAGTAGAGAAAACACAGTATGACCTGAAAATTGTAAATCAGACAGTCCTCCTCTGTTTCAGTCAGATGAATTAAATTAATATATAAATTAATAAATCTTCACATTCTAAGATATATGAGTCAATTTTAAAATAGTTCACTTGTTTTTTTTAAACTTTGGCTATTACTGAAGTTTCAAATCTGGCCTTTTTAATAGGGCCAATATCCCAATGCAGAGCTTGGCCTGGAACTGTTGTTTATTGCCTGACAGTACAAGTGAAATGCAGCATCAAGAAGAACCAGCAGAAACTGGCATAGTTATGGCAACCCAGCAAACAAATATGCCCGAATTTCTTGTTTTTCCTTTCCAGAAAGGTGCAGAGCTTGTTGGCTGGGTGGTGTTTGTTGCACAAGGAGTGTCAGATAGAGTATATCTTAAAAGCAATCTCTTGAAGTAGGTTGTTAGCTCATCACCACCATGGTATTCATGTACTGTTAGGATGATAAAACTTAACCCATCCCCACTCCTACATACTGCCTTCAGAGTGTTTTGTTTTGCAACCTCTTAGAAGTTATTGTAAGTTCCTGCATCTGGGGGAGGGCTCACCAAAGAAAACCCATCTTTGGCTTTTTCAAATTCTCGGCTGGGTCTCAGGCAGTTCCTGTAGGAGGCAAATGGGGTCTGTTCCCTCTGGAGCATCTGCAGCCAGGGCAGCCTGAGGCGCTGGGCAAAGGAATCCCTAGAGTAATGCCAGGTACCTCTCTGTCCCACTGCTTCCAGTAAGAAAACAGGAGATACTGGCAGAATCTGCTGTGATGTCCTGAGAGGAACTGAGGGAAATAGTTGGTCGTTATTTTAATGACCTTTGAGCAGGAATGCATTTTATGTTCATCTGTGAGCAGCACGCAAGACACACTGAGGAGTATTGTGGAGTAGTATATCCACATGGCATTATGGATACTAATGTGCCATAATATATCCCAAAATATGGATGGTACTGCTGTGAAGTAACTGTTATCCTCTAGGTGTGTGAGCACACAGAGGAATATATTAAAAATTAATCCTCTTTCTTGCGGTTGCTGTATGCTTGGAGTCAACTTTTTTCCTCCATGAACTAGAGGAACAGATGATGCTGTATCTGCTGCTGTTCTCCCTCCACAAGTGAGCAGAGTCAGTGAGGGGGCATTGCCTTCATAGGTTAGCAATGTTTGACAGAGATAAGTTGTAAGTAGAGACACTGGAAAAAAACAAAGATCTACTCTTTCTGTTGTAAAATTCTACTCTTAAGTTCACTTCTTTAGCTCTTCCCCAGTGACAGTGCTGCAGGCCCTTAGCTACTGCAGAACCAGAGGCAGGATGTTGTGTAGTAGCCATTTGCAGTGTTACCAAGACAAATCTCTAAAATATGAAAGGCTTAGAAGACCTGCGTGAGATTTTATCAGTTTATCATCGTTCTGATGTGTCACTTAAAATGTGTGTAGGGCTTAACACTGGCGTGTAGGGCTTCAAACATTTTCTTCCATAGACTACACAAGGAAAAGTCAAATCAAATAACACCTATTGGTTTATCTTAGTTCACTTTTTTGGACTGACTTTGAAATCTTTGTGGCAGAGGTCTCTGTTTCCAGCTCTTCCAAACCCCACTGATAAGTTATGAAAGCTATTGCCAGTGATCCTTTGTTATAATTGGCAGAATCTCTGTGGCACTTCATTACTGATCTGCATGAAAAGATGTGCAACAACTTCCCTTCAGCACTTGGTTTCCCAAATTATACAATGTGAAAGCAGCCATCCAGTTACCTGCAGAGGAGAAGAGAACGTGTTATCCTGCCACGGAAACATGGATTAGAGTCTGAAGTAGGTCTCTTAAACTAACATTTGTTTGCAGATGATCAAATGTGACATGTAGTGACCTTCCTTAGGTAGTCAACAAGTACTTCATGCTATTGTTTGTTAATCCTCACTGCCTACAACAAATGTGCCATTCATTCTCTTGGGTTAGTCATGGCCCTCCTGACAGTGGAGGGCTTTCACTCCCGTCTCTATGGCCATCCCTTGTGTACAGCTGCTAAACAATGGGGTGCCAACTGCAGGAAACCACGGGGTCAGTTTATAGACTCAGAGTCACCAACAACTATACCAATTTTAACAAATATGACACTTAAAATGCCATTCAATGTGCTAGTGAACTCTTAACCTGTTCGTGAAGTTGCTGCAAGCACCATTCTTATCTCTGAGCCTCTTTTATATACGTTAGAGAAGGTTCTTGAACGTGTAAAAATGATGCATAAATTATACGGTTAATGTTGTTAGTGTCTATAATTCAAAGTTTCCTGTCTCACGCTGAGCTTTTGTTGCATCTTTGTATTCATGTGTGCCATTTAACGCTCTATTGAGCAATATTAAAATGCCAGAATTATCCAATAATACGAATCATTCAGCAGAGGCATCCAGAACCTATTCATGTTTCGCTGAAACTAAACATTTCCCGGCTTGTTTTTTATCAGTTGGTTGTGATGCTTTCAACTTCTAGATTAGTAGTTGAAAAAAAACCTACAAGAAAGGGGTTTTATTTTTAACTGGCTTGGAAATTATTTATTGCCATTTGTATTTGAGTGATATCTAAAAGACCATCAAACTTAGCATATGTGCGTGAAGAATTTCAGAACGGTATTAATTAAAACTGTCTTATTTTCACTTCTTGAGGTGTTTGTACATGTTTCTTGGTGTACTTGCTTATTGCCTTTTTCCGAGCTCCTTCAGATTCACAGGGTTTATTTCATACAGAACCAGTAAGATTAACATTTCAAAATCAGCCACTACTTCTAGTTTTGCCACTATTTCTCAGGCAATTTCGCTGATCAATAAACAAATGAAAGTTTATCAATTTTCTTTACAGTTGTTGAAATCCAAAGGATGGTAATATTTACAGAAAATATTCATTCTTTGAACATTTAAGCAAAATATTAGGGACCAGTCTGTGAAAACATCTCCCAACAATGCAAATGAGTCATGGTCTAATTAAATTATTTCCTCCTTCATTTCACACAGTCATGACCCTCATAACATCGTTGACTGTGACATCTCCATTGCTATTTCCATTTAACCTCAGCCAAGAATTGGGACATTTTTCATAATGGAATAGGTAAAGTAGACTTTATCTACGTGAGTCTTGCCACCATCAAGTCCACTGGTGTCACGTTCCTGGTGTGCCCAGAGGCACTTGATGTAAAGTGGATCTTTTGTAATAATTAGGGCAGCAGAAGAACAATATACATACTGTGGTCTTACAAAGACCTCTTTCATCAGACTAATATTGTACATTTCACTATGCTGAAAGGGTTAAAAGTAGCTGTTTTCTACCCCGAAAATAAATAAGAAATTTCTAGTTCAAAAATTATTACAGTTCCATTTTAGTGTGAAAGTTCTTAGGGGGGGGAAAAAACCCAAACCAACAAAACAATAAAAGCAACCCAAAACTCAAAAAACCCCCAAACACTTTGTCAAGCTGGGTGGGGTTTTTTGTTTTGTTTTTCAAATAGAATATTTTTATCAGAATTAGCAAAATTAGCTGAATGAATGTTTCAGAGTTTGCATTTGTGCTTTGTGTGTAACAGGCCTTTTGTTTCTTTTCCACATAACTTGGCGTTATTCACTTATTCATTCCTTTTGTTTTTCCCAGTTTCTTTCATTACAGTTACATCCATTTGTCATCTGTTTATTTCCAGGATCTGTAGAAATTCTGGGCCATAATGTTATCGATCACCTTTTTCTTAACATCAGTGTACAAGCATTTATTCCTCTATATCCATTCTTCTTAAACTCAAGGTGAAAAGGAGATTTTTGCTGTCTGCTGGATGCTGTAGCACAAAAGCTGCTGCAATTGAAGAGTGTAGGGGGTTGAATGTTCTATGCAGCACTGAGTGAGTTCATTTTGTGAGATTTTAGGAGTCTTGTCCTGAAACTTGGGGTTGCTCCTGGAGAATGTTTCCCTGGGTTCTGGGCACGTTTTTTGTTTGTTTATTTTTGGTTTAGGGTTTTGTTTGTTTGTGGGGGGATTTTGTTGTTGTTCTTTTGTTGGGGCTGACAAGTAACACACCTTAAGAGAGATGCTTTTTTCTCTGAGAGTGCACCATGTGTCTGATATTTTCCCTTGAATTATAAAACTTCCTTAGTACAGAGTGCTTTAATTGGGAGAGCATTGGTTTCACACACCTGCTAGTGCTGCAGATGTAAACACCTACAAGAAAGAGGTTTTATTTTTAACTGACTTGGAAATTATTTTGTGGGAAGATATCCAGTTCCAGAGTGGGAAGGGGTTCATTTAGTACAAAAGAGACATTCTATTGGGGGGGGGTTTTATAGCCATAAAAGAGTGAGTAATGAGGGAAAAACCTATGTATCCAGCAAGGAATCTGGGACACTGTCTGCTGGTCCTAAATTATCTCAGCAGCCACTCATCTCTGTTCTTCTTTCTGTTTTCCCTGTTGACAATGCCCTGCTCATTCAAGAAACTGTATTATGATTGCATTGCTTCAACTTCTTGTATCCTCTACTTCTTTTCACAAGGCTTGTCTTTTCTCTGCAAGCATCTTAAACAGATGAAGAATATGAATACAAGCAGGAGATGCTGTTTGAAAGTGATCTGATATGAACAGACATAAAATACATCAGTGTGTTTGTGCCAGTGAGTTCAGAAGCACTGCAAACAAGCATTTTTGTGACAATGATGTAAATGCAAATAAATACATCCTTCAGGTTCAGAGGAGAGCTGCTGTGCAGAATGCTTTAGTTTTGCCCCTTCAGGATATCCTGCACCTTTTCCCCTGACGTTTGGGTTACATGATGTTTATATGGCAAGGCAACTCCAAAACCAAGCAGTTGTGCAACAGGGAGCTCAGATGTCAGTATATGCACAGGCTGATGTTCCTCTGCGCGTGGATGTGAATCCTTCTCCCCTTCAGAAAGGGAGCCGGGTGCTTAGAAATTATTTGAAAGATTTGCTTTATGTTTTGGAAACCCTCACGCACAATTTTGCTGTGTTTTGGAAAAGTAGGTGCATTAAATCTGGATGTGTAATATCTAAAATGCTTCGTAATTGATACCCAATGATATAAGTAATCAAAGCAGTTTGAGAGCAAGATAAAATCAAGCACACTGTGACAAAACATTGATCTCTAGATGAGAGTTATTTCAAGCCTCTGGTTTCATAAGGCTGTAAAATGGAGATGGGGAGGGAATAAATTGTCAAGGCTTTGGATCTCTTCTAGAAGTAATTTTTTCAAGCAGGCCTGAACTACTCTGCTTTTGAATGCTAACTACTGGAAGCTGATCTTCACTACACTGCTGCTTTATTATACAGATTGTTCTAGGATTTGAATGTCAGCTCAGTGTCCTGTGCAAGACGTTTCTGTGTCTCTGTACCTGTTTCATTGTGGTAGTTGAAAGGATGGTTGTCTGTTTAAAATCCCTTCCAGTGCTGCTCTATTCAGAGTCACCTTGTCCTTCTGCCATGTCAGATGGTAAGATTTCAGTTCCTGGCCATTACCAAAGGAAAGGTATTCAGACAAGTTGTGGACAGTTACCAAGCAGAGGAACAATGAAATATCTGTTCCCTGGGTGGGAGCAAAGGGATTAATCTTCCTTCTTTTGTCAACTGGTGGAACGCACTAAGCTCTTGCAATTCAAATTTTCTGTTTTCCTCTTTGTTACTAATCTTTTAAGTATAGCAAGAAAGAAGGTCGATAGAGAGTTTGTCTACTGACTGTGTCATTCTACCTGAGTAATAAATCTTTTGAGCCTGTTAACATATTTGTTTATAGGCATTAAAAAAAAAAAAGAGTACTGCAAAGTAATTAAAAATGCCTTAAAATTTCCAGAATGCAAATCCTTGAAAGGAGAAGCACTGAAACTACTGCAAGAAATTGGATTGTATTGAGAATGAGATTTATCTTATTCAAAATGGGATTTTTTAAAAATTTTTTTTATAGATTTTTATACTTTCATGGGCCTGAACCTGTAGTAAGTAAAAACAATTCTATTTTTGCTATTGACTTCAATGGGAACAGATTAGTACTGGTAACTATTAGAGCAGTTATGTAGATTTTATGGTGTTACTAAACTAAAAGAAGTTCAGTCAGTGAAATATTTCTGAAGTTTTCAAAAGCTTAAAAAAAATAATAAAAAAATAGATCTCATAATACCTGTATTTTATTATGGTTGTAAAACAAGGCTAAGGGATAAACACTGAATCCATTAGTGGTACTTAATCCTTCACCAGATTTTTTCAAAACAGATTGGAGAAAAGAAATGCAATATAACCAAAGAAAAACTTCTCTGTTTCAAGCAGAACAATTTCTTGTTCTGAGCAGTTTGTGGGCTCCCTCACTGCATTCATATCGCTTAAATAGATTATGGCTAATGTAGTACTGAACTTATACTAATTAGCTGTCTTAATTTTACATTCAGCAAAGCATATTGGCACAGAGAATAATCAGCCTGTGTGCAATTCGATGCCCTCAGAGGTGCTCCCAGCAACCTCTCAGTAACCCGAGAGATGCTTTGCTTTTCCCTCTACAGGACCCATATAAGACTTAATGCAATTAACTCTGTGGGCTCGGAGCCCTCCAAGGATTGGAGCTCCAAGGCTTCTTTAGCATGTGGGCAGATCTCTTGTGGCCCCTCTGCTCAGAGCCAGAGGTGGTTCAGAGCTGCCATATGAGGCACTCTGGGCACTCGTGTCTTACAAATATTGTCTGTTTTCATGCAGTTTAGCCTTTAAGGTATTTTATCTTCAAAAAACCTCAGTGAGTTAGTGAAGCGCCATTTCCTTTTAATAGAGGGGAACTGAGGCACAAAGAAAGGGCTGATGAGGTGAGTTACAGAATCAAGAGAGCGGCTCTTGAACGGAGTAGAATGTGTGTGGGGACCTGGAGCTCAGCAAAAGAACCCACCCCATGGATCAGTCCATGTGCACAGCCCTTAGGAAGAGCCACTAGGAAGCACTGCATGAGGGGTGTGTGTAAAACCACACCTCAGGGCGTGTGAGTGGGAGAGCAGGAGTAGTCCCAGCTTTGAAGTCTCATCCAGAAAGCAGGTTACCCAGGTTTGGATCCCTCCTTTGCCTAAGGGGATCCAAACCCACTGCTTCCATCTCGTTTTGGAGCTCCTTAATCTTTGTGCTATGGGCTGCTCTTGGGTGGCAGTCCCACCCTTCCTGCTCTAGCTGTGCCCACACAAGGTCCTCAAGAAAGCATCCCCACCTTTCCTTTCTCCCATACCTTCAGCAGGTACCAGAAGCTGACCTGTGCTTCTGTTCCTTGCAGGATTGCCCTATCCCACTGTAATGGTTAAAGTTGGCCTGACCAAGCAGGGTGCCAGCCTGTGAGGATTTGCAGCAGCTGGGCATGTACACGTTGGAAAAAAACCTGTTTACCAGCAGCACAGTGTTGGAGGAGTCCTTCAAGCATCTTTTTTTGCATTGAAAAGGATGTGAAACAAATGGAACTTCACCCCTCCCCAAGGTCTCAAAAGCCTAGGCATTTGTTGGGAAGCACCAGTGCATACAAAACCTTTTAAGTCTTGGTATTTTTGTACATATATGGATGTGGCTTCGATTAGTGTGTGCCTTGTTTTTCAAGTGGAACACTGCAGTCTAAGCCTATTAATGCCAGTATGAGGAGGAAGAAAACACATCTAGGACTTTGTTCTCATCCTGAACTTAATGTAGGTCATAATGCTGAATTCTTTGGATGGGACACTGGATGTAAACTTATGCCAGTAGAATTTGCTAAACCACATATTTAACTGGTGTAACAGCTGTTCTGGCAGACATTATACGCTTAGTAGTTTTTTCATCTGAAGACCTAAGAGTAACAAAGAGTGATTTATTTGAAATTTGCTATTTCCTGAGAGAGTTCAAATTGCAGCCTTTTAAGAAATGACGGCAGTAAAGTGGGTTTTTCTCTAGCAAATAGTGCAAACATCTAACCTTAATGATACCATAGCAAAGTTCTATTTTTGCTTATATTGAAAGAATTAAATACACAAAAGAAATATATAGTTAGGGAAAGGATTTTTTTTTCCTGCAAAACCATCCCTCTTAAAATTAGAGGTTAGCAGTTAACTGTGGAACACTGCCTGATTTGTATTGGCAAGAACCATGTGTTTTTCATACAAGGTGCATCTAATTCACTACTGGGCCTATGAACATGTATGTCACCCTTTTCCCCAAGGTTTGTGGGAAAGCAGAGTAACACAATAAATTGCTTAATAGAAGGAGTTGTTGTGCCTTCTTGAGCCCTTCTTGCTGTTACTTTTCTCAACTCAGAGAAATTGCTGTGTGAAGCTCGGTGATGTTTTGCATAGTCCTGCAAACACAGCCTGTTTGCATGGCTGGAGCTCACCTGGGTAGAGCAGGGATGCAAATGTTCAAAATGAAAATATGTTTTGATCATAAGATCAAAGTGTGTCTGGTGTAAAGCAACTCAAGTAGCTGGTATGCAAACTTACTGTCACATACATCCCACTAATGGCCAAAGACTGATTCCTACCCATGGTCAGGGAGGGGAGAGGCAGGGCTTGTTTTAATAGGAAACTGCAGAGGAGGGAGAGGCTTCTTCTGACCTTTTCCTTGGAGCTGAGTTTATTGATACTCTCTAGTGTAAAAAAGAGCTGTAAAGATTTCTTGACATGAATGCATAAAAATATATTAGCCTAGATTACTGTGAAAAATTGTAACCAATACAAATGGCTTGAATGTCCACCTGTTTTCTTTTCAACTCTCTGCTTTTCATGGGTTGCAAAATAGCATGCCTCCAAAATACCAATTCAAGCTGTGTTAGGGGAAGGAAGGAAGACAGTTCCAGAGTCCAGGATATATCCAGCCACTAGCCACTTTTGTTTAAGCTACATAAATATTTAATTTTAAGCTACTGTGTTGAAATCAAACCAAGTTTGAATTATAGATTGGTTTTATGGACTATAAATTCTACCTCAGATATATCCTAGAGATAGATTGGGAGTAGTGCCAGCGACAGCACTTTGCTACTTAGTTCTTTTTTTAGGTGAATCTTCATGATTGGTCTAAGAGCTACCACCTTTGTATCACGTGTTATGTGACACGTTGTTTCATGTAAGCTCCCATTGTTTATCATGCGAAAGAAAGGTTCATAATTTTTCAGTGCAGGAGGTAAAAAAAAAAAGAAATTTTGGCCAATATCATAAGCTGAACATTTGGGATCATTAGAAGAGTCAATAATACTCCTAATGCTTACTTTTCCTAGGATGATATATTTGAAAAATGCTCACCAAGACATAATATGTCATCCTTGTAGTTTCCTGTGGTTTCTTTCTCAACCCTTGTAGGAATTAAGTCGTGAGACTAAGTTGCAGACAGCACTGCTCCAGGTCTGCAGCTCAATTAAGTGCCTGGTAAATTGCTCAGTTATGTGGTTCTGTTCCTGGTTTAACAGCAACAAAGTGGAGCTAAAAAGCATCTGAATGAATAATTAACACACTCCCATAAACGTGGAATCTCCTGGGGGGAGACTCTCTATTGAGAAGAAGAAATATTGCTATGGAACTTGTGCTGTTCCAGGGCCTTGAATTCCTGAAGAAACCCAGTGTTTTGGTCGAAGGAGTTCCCTCTCCTACTTCTCACTTTCCCCCAGGCTTCCTGCCTCCTTCTCCCTGCTCCCAGTCCCCTGAGGTCACTGGCACACGAGTGGAGTTTGAGCAAGAGGCATTCTGGGGGAACTGGAGCCCTGTAATAAGGTCTGGAAAAGCAGGAGGCAAAGACAGAAAGGGAACACACATAGCAGGGAGAGAGCATGCAAAGGAATGCAACCGTGAGGAGAAGATGCAGCCATGAGAAGCCAGCAGATGTTATCACTGGAGTGGATTCCATTGTTAGGTATAGATTAGATCTTGTAGCAACTCTCACAACTCCTAAAACATGTCCAAGTTGCCTGTGACACAGCGGGTGATTTATGTAAAGGATTAATACATTTTGTTTGCCTAATAAGGGCCCTTGCCAAGATGCTGCAGCTCCTTCATGTCTTGCTTTGGCTTCCCTACTGAAGCAAGATGAGGAGGAGGGTATCTGTCACTGTAACATGCTTGTGATGGAATGGTTGGCCCGTTCGGCTGCTCCGTGTTGGGAAGGAGGAGGAGATGTCCTTGAGCACACTATGTTGGACTCTAGTTAGCAGCAGCTCTCTTTTGTCAGGAAAAACCAGGATGTTTTTTCAGGCACTGGAACAATTAGCTGATGAGGTGCCTAATAAGAAAGGCTTATTTTGAAACATGTTAAAACTGCTGCCACAAATCCTGTTCTGTAACGCTCCTTTTCCACGTTTCTTCCCTTGAATGCTCTCATGCAGTTAGTTGCATGGGAAGAGAACAGCAAGTGCCACAGTCACCTGTCGGCTACTTTTTGCTTTGCTGCTATTAAGACCCATTTCTTCCCCCATGGCTTTTCTTCAGAGCAATACGGCTCCTGCAGGCTTCCCAGATTTTTCTACGCTCGACCTCAGTTCTCCTCTCGGCCAGCGGGAATGAAACACAGCCTGGATTTGGACATGTCTGCAGCGCAGTTTCACCTTGAGTTAATTGTTTGCTGTTTAGGAAGGCCAGTCTGGGCATTCCCTGAATGTTTGTTTTCAGGCTATGAATGTTTGCTGCTCATGCTGAGGAGGAGGATGTATGAATTTTCAGTATATACAAAAGTGACTAGTTTTTTGCATATGAATATGTAGTCTTGCCTCTTTTAACTTGCTGACATAACCTTTTGGCCTACTTTTTTTTTTTTTTCTGTGAAATATTTTCTGGGCTAAGAAGGTTTTTTTGATGTTTCTAGGAATCTGTTCTGGCTAGAATTCCAACAAACAGTAATGACTAGAATTCTCTTGCCTTTGCCAAATGATAGGGAAAAAACAAGGGAGATTGATATCAATGCCTTACATTTTTGTGTAAGGAGATTTCTTCCCTCTAGATTAATTTACCAGCATGGGATTAATGTCAAGGCTTATTATAAACATATTTTTTCATGCAATTTAGCTCCATAAACATCTCAAAACCATCAGTGTAGCACATCTGAGGGATCTGTGTGTGCATCTCTCCTTTCCAGTTTTATGCAGTGTAGTAAAATAGAGACAAAAGTGATGAGAGAGTTAACAGTGGTACACCACATGGCATGATTCTCCAAAGTCAGGTTGCTGTTCAAGTCCACTCTTTGCATGGATGCATCTTGTCTCACAGCCCTGAACATTAAACTCCTTGAAGTCAACGGAGTTACAGGTTCTAGCTGTCTCGCTGGGTAGGCTTGTAGTCCAAATAAATAAATACATAATGATTATTCACTCCCTTGGCCAGTTTTTGAAACAGGAACCTCAGCTATGAGCTTGGTCTGTCTTGCATTACAGTTACTGATGGTTAAGTTTTATTCAGTGGCACCATACTTGATCAGTTTATGCCAGGAGGGAAAGACAGGGATGAACAGCAGGAGGATCATCTGTTGAATCAGTATTCTTGGGTCCACTAGCAGTGGATCTGTGAGGTGGTGTGAGGAGTGTGTGAGCTCTGGTGGTGGCCCTGCCTGGATGCTCTGCCTCTCTGTATCAGTGACATGGGGCTGTCATGGGGATCTGTCCATGATCTCACTTGTTCAAGGTGGATGGATCTCCCTATGCTGCAGAAGCAACTCTGTTATCAACACCAGCACTCAATAATGTTAATTACAGTAGGTTAAAACCATAGCAAGCCTGAAAGCAAGATTACAGTGCTGAGGGTTTTTTTTCCTTGATCAAAGACAGTGATAGGTTTCCAAAACCAGGGAACCAACAATCAAGTGTTAATGTGCAGTGTTGCTTCTTCCAGCTACCTTTGGATATGTCTCATGTCCTTAGCATCCTGGTGGAGTAGTAGAGCTAAGCTTATGCCCTCAGTAGTGACAGCTCTTGATTTGGATTTCATTCTGTGAAAGTAACTTGGACACGGGATCATGTCTCAGAAAGAGGTTGGGATCTGTGACAGTTGCTGGGGTTTTTCTTTTCTCAAATGTGATGTTAGCTGAGCATCAGCTGAGCCAGGCAGTTGGATTTGTGGAAATTTAGGCTTTCAATATAAGTCTTTATGATTGTCTTGCTCAGTTGGTCAGTGGACCTGCTCAGATGTGGCACTGAGATGCTCAGATGCTCAGCAAGGAAAATACCACAATGTTATGAATGTGAGCTTTTAAAAAACAGTTCAATGGGACAATACTGAGTTAATTCACTTCCTACCCATATATTACTATGACCTAGAAAAGTTGGGCTCAAGGAAAGAGCCTAAATATTTCCATGTTTGTCCTCAGTCTGTGTTTGAATAAGAACTGGACACGGTTCTTTGGAATTTCAAGGAAGTCACCAGTGGCAAATCTAGACAAGTTTCAGTGTATGAAACTGTAAAAGTTTTGTCCTGGTCTAAACCAATATTCTTCCCTTCTTATTAGTTTACGGCTTTAATTATCAAAGGCA
This sequence comes from Neopelma chrysocephalum, assembly GCF_003984885.1. Taxonomy (NCBI): domain Eukaryota; kingdom Metazoa; phylum Chordata; class Aves; order Passeriformes; family Pipridae; genus Neopelma; species Neopelma chrysocephalum. The sequence goes on from NW_020897693.1 coordinate 1,748,755, forward strand.
TAACATTTGAATTGTGTAGCAGGGCTACAATTTTCAGAAAGGGTCTAAGTGATTTTTTTGGACTGTGTTCACATGTGATTTTCAAAAGCAGCATCCTTCTGGAGGACAGGTCTCTCTGGAAGTCACAGACACTAAAACCTGTACCTCTTCTGAAAGTGGGACTTGGGTTCCCAAGTCAGGAGGTGGCTTTCGGTGCCTTATCCACACCCTCTCTCCGCTCAGCAAATCCTGCAAAGGAAGCCCCTGTGGGCACGTTCTGGGGTGGAGGTGATGTTTGATTTGAAGTCAATGACTGTCAGTCCTGCCAGACTGGTTGGCTGGCGCTAATCCTGTTTCAGAAGCAGGGCCAAGCTTCGGCATGATACTCGAAATGACATGATGTTTGCTCAGCATCAAGAAAGATGGTTGAATGCACTCGCTTGGGGACTACTGTTCTATTATTTTTTGAAATGAGTAATTGCTTCATTCGGAGTGGGGGGTATAGAGGATAATGCTATTTGCTGAAAAGAAAATTAGGCATGGGTGTGCCCAAGTGACAAGTGAGCAACAGACTTCTGGAACAGCATCGGAGAATGTCTCGTTGTGGGCTTGTGTTTGTTTATGGATAGACTGCACTCAGATGTGAATGCATGACACTCATGAATGTCATGGAAATTTTGAGGTTTGTACCCTGGGCTGGAATTTGACCCTTATTACTCCTAGTGAAACATGCAATGGATTGTTCAGCTGCACTTCATGCCCTGAAGGATTTTTAAAAAAAAATAAAACACCCAGCCCCCCAAAAAAACCCCTCAGATAAAAATACATTTTTGGCCAATGTTACTGTACTGAAAGTTCTTTATATTTGAATGCTGACTGTAGCTGAATCTTTTAGCTTTTGCACTTGTACATGTTTAGGCTCGATTTGCCAGTGAACATAATAATAGATTATTTAATTAAGAGTCATTTAAACTGAAGACTGATTACACACTGCTTGCAAGCATTCCACATTGAAATTAACTTAATTTTGCTCCTTAGTAATTTGAATTTTTACTTGTCCTTCATTGACATACTTTTTATCTCCTAATGTCTAAATGATATTCATACTTTAAATATGACATCAGGAAGAAAAATCAAATTAACTTTAGTCATCTTGTGTTTAACTGAATAGCTTATGAACACGAGTTCTGAATTTTTGCAAACATTACACTATTGAAAGAATTTGTTGAGAATTATGAGGTACTTTTGAAGCCTCTTTCTGCAATTTGAAAGGTATGTTGACATGCAAAGTAATTCTTTATTTCTAAGGGAGTCTTTGACCACCTATCATATTTAAAGCAAAGGAGAGGAAGAAGACCTATTTTCATTGCATCTCATCTTATGATTGAGCAGGAGTTTAGTTATTTTGCTCAATAATTGACTACATAATTATTAATATGAATAGTTATATTAATGATTATGATCAGCTAATCAACGTTGAAATACATTTATTGTATTTGTGGCTAATTTTTCAGAAAGATTTTGCAAGACTGATCTGTTTTAGACAGTGTCTCTGACAGCCATAAGCAGAGACACAAAGCAGTAGGAACAGGGCATATGCATGTCATGTACTAAATATTTATAATGTCATATGAAATCTAGTCAGTAACGACTCAGGGCCTGCTCTCATTAAAGCTCATAGTTCAATATCTAAAATACTTTCAGACTCAGACAGTAGATTTAGTACTTTCCATTCTTGTGTCTCATATTTTTTTTGTTCATTAGCAAATTGAACAAAATGGAAATTTCTCAGGTCAATTATATGCTATGTATCACAGCAACCTTCCCACATACAAGCTTTTGGTGAGGGACCAAACTGTTTGGAACTTGTAGAGCACAAATCACAGTGAGTTTCTAGACAACAGAACCAGCCATAATGTTCATTTGTATTACATAATAACTAGGCCTTTCATCTAGACAGATCAAAAGATACACGATAAAGTGTTTGGAGTTGTTCCTTTTGAGCCTTTTGATGCAATCTTTCTCAGCAGTATATATTTGTGTAATAAAGCCTTTTGTGGCAATTCAGGTCTCCATAGCACTGCCCTTCAGTAACCTGAAATATTCCTATTTATGTTTTTTTTTTTTAAGTAAAGATGAGAACCTCGGGGGCTGAGCTCACTTTCTTCTGTCCAAAGAAAATAATCTTTTCTCAAGTGCCATAGCCACTGCTACTGATTCTCATAGTCCTCCTCACCTGAAATTGCCAGGTATGGGTGATGGAAAAGGAGAAACTTTCATGTTGGCAGCCACGTCCCAGGCAGACAGCAACAGTCAGAGAGCTCATCTAGGAGGAAGCCAGGCAGGTTTTGGAGTGATACCTCCCCACTGGGTGAACCACCTTTGTCAGAGCTGGTCTTCAAGTAGGAAAATTAAAATACAACAGGCTTGTCTGAACTTTCCCAGCCAGCTCTGTTCTCCACTGCGCATCAGCTGAAAATTAATCCACTTTTCACTGAGGCATGTTTTAGTGCACTGATTTGCTTGTTTTGATGTGAGTATCCCAATTTCTGGTATATCATGGTAGGTGTGTCAAATGTTAGGTCAAACTTCTGTTTGTGTTTCCATGGAGCTACTGAAGGTTTGTTGGTGTCATCTGAGCTAATTACAAAGTTTGGGCTTTCATGATAAACAAATCTGAGATAACTCTACAGACTAATGACTTTGATAGTCTGTAACATAAATATGTAACAGTTGTACATAGAGAAAAAGATAAATGGTAGATCTGAAGCCCTAAGTGAAATACATTTTTTTTTTTAATGAAGAGTCTCAAAACCATAGATTTGCAAGATATATATTACTAAGAACATTGGGAAAAAAATTCTTGGAAAATTTTACTTATGGACAGATCTTTAGAGTATGTGTGGTTCTCTTTATTGCAGAAAGAAATGCAGATATCCAAGAAATGGAGAAGGAAACCTGTTTATAGAAATAGCAGTGATTTATGCTGCTAACATGTAAATGGATCAAAAATCTTCCTGAAACCATAAATTCTCAGGCTATAAAATTATGGACTTGGGACTATTAAGGAACATGGATATGAAATGCAGTAGTCTGGTGCAATGCTTTCTAATACTCTTTGACCTCCTGTATTTATTCACTAGCTTGAATAAGTCTCACATATTACCTTGTGTACAGCTCCTGTGGCAGTAAGGGGTGGACATAAATGTATACCTCCTCCATGGTCTGTGCCACACCACAGGCTGGAAGTAAGGGTCTAGCAGAGGGGGAAATGGATTGGGAATTGGGAGAGCTGGCTTTTGTTCCCACCCAGTTCCAGTCACTGCAGCTCCTGTGCCTGTCTCCTCCATTGATGTCTGGCTTGTCTGCCTGTACTGTGGTCACATCAGAGCAAGGGCTGCCTTGTCCTGTGACTTTTAAAAATACCTAGACTAGTACTTTCTATCAAAGGTGGTCCTATTGCTATATCAATGCTAACATGAATATTGCTTAGCTCTAGCTGAAAATGTGCGAATCATTGGGTTAACTGGGTACATCTTCTGCATTTCCAACCTGTCTCCTTTCACCTGCAGACTCTGATGCCTTGTGCAAAACAGTGCAGCTTGTGACCTTTTGCATAAGCTGGTTGCCTTACCCATCTTTGAACTAGGAAAGCATCCGTTCTTTCCGTCCTTCAATTTTACAAGTAAAAGACATCCCAACAACTCAGCCAGAATTGCTGTGACTTAGTAGTTATAAGCCTTGAGCTGAAAGCGTGTGGGGGATGATTTCTGATCAGGCTGGTATCTCACTCTTGTTATTTGCAAAGATGCATTAGCCCAGTTTTCATTAGCCCAATTGCTAATGACTGGAGGGAAAGAAAAAGGCTTGGAAGTTCTGTGGGGGAAAGTATTGAAAGGAGGAGAAATTAAAGAGAAGTTAATAATGAAATATTTATTCTATAAAGGTAAGCTATTCCTTTAGGCACATAAAGCTATAGGAGCTGATAATTATGGAGGTGGTTATGAAGGTAAAATGCAGAAAGGAGTATAAATACAGGTCCAATTAATATTGTCAAAAATGGTAATTGTGTTCATTAACTAGATTAAGTGATCTGCATGTGAATCACTTCAGTGACACATGATGAGAGACTTTAAACAACTGAAATTTAAATCTGGCTCAGCTGGCTTGTTTTACACAAACTAGTTTGCAAAACATACTTGAAAAGGCCATTATACATGCTTTGCAATCTGACTTGTGTAAACTGGAGTAATAGGTCTGGATTTGCTTTTTTCCTTAAGTTTGCCTGTTAAATTAAGCTAAAATACCCCGTTTACTTTGTGCCATTGCTTTTTGGCAAGTCATGTAGGTAAACACATCAACATGAAAATGCCCCAGATTATAAAAGCAGCAGCTAAGACTTAATGTTCTAGGAAAGGAGTGTATTGCAGAGAAACTGATGATATAAACTATGTATCATCTAGGGAAACACTCATTCCTCCATATTTACCAAGTATAAGTTGAAACTAGAGCAAAAAAAAAAACACTTGAGAGTGTCATTTCCTCCTCAAATTCCCAGCACTCTTGCCTGTTGCAAATTCTGCAGTCACTGGCCTTTACAGCTGGGTTAACAAAGCCTCAAGAAAGGATTTTCCCTGATCTCTCTTTCTTCCGGTTCACCTGGCTACAGTGTTGATGTGCTGGGGAGATGCTGTGGCGGGATCTCCTGTCCCTCCCAGGCAGCTCTTTGTTACGTGGTTACAGTGGAACAGCCTGATAACCACAAGGTGTGTGCTGGTTGTCACAGGCTGAGTTTCCTCCCTTGTTACTGCATAGGAGTTGATTCCTGCTGCCTGATACTTTCCTATTGTCCAGGCTTCTTGCTGGTTTTTTGTCCTTTCTTGTTTGTTCCCTTCAGCTACCTCCTCTCCAGTTTGTATTTCTTGGACTCAGTTCCCTTCTTCTGACATGGTTTCATTCTCCACACTCTTGTCCCTGTCCATCCCCACTTCATTTAGGCAGTGTAGAGGCAGGAAAGTTTTCCTTCCCCACCAGAACAGAAGGCAGCAAGGTCTGTGCTCATTACTACCCTGACTGGTTTATAAACCCCTCTAAGCTAAAATGCCATTTTCTTTCCTAGCTACACCTGACAGGTAGGGAGCAGGAGATACTGCTTTCAAAAATCCACACCCTGAAGTCAGGAAATATGTCAAAATTAATTCAAAATACCCAGATTATCAGGTTGTTTTATTTCACATTGGAATCACCTGCTGAAGATCATTAGTTACTCCTGTCAGGGCTAAGAATAAGTGATTTACAATATAGTGGCTTAAAACATGTCTTTTCTTCTATTAGCCAAGGAAAGACATTTCTAATCAGCTCACTCCTGTGGATGGGCACAGCTCTATGTGCTGTTCTGTGTGTTACAGGACACCTGGAGCTCTGTGTGCTGGATCTTTCTTTGAAGAATGGCAAAATTTGAGTGCCTGACCCTCTATTATCTGGCCAGGGTAATATTTTTTGAAAGCAAGGACAGAAAGCAGGAGACACAGAAAATGCGTAGGGACAGAATTAAAACAAAAAAAAGAATAAAAAAAAATACAACTCTGGCTTTAAACTTTTAACCTACTGGTGATTCATGAGTCATCGGTCATTCCAAAAAGGAAACCTGTAATAGAATTATGGAGGTACTTTTCAGTGAGGAAGTGAAAAGCAACTGTGAAAGAAAGGGAAACAAAAATGCTAGACATCTGCAGCTGAAAGCAAGTCATTTGCTTCTATGCTACCCTATGCTAAGGGTAAGAACAACAAGCACCAATGTTTTCAAAAGCTGATCCATGTCTCTCTTACTTTCCAAAGTCTCTTTTCATCTGTTCTTAAGATATGTCTATCAAGTGGAGACTCATTGGAAAGAAGGGGAAAAAAATATTAGGCTCCACTGATAATTAAATGCATAAACTAATAGCCTGATTACATGTAAAAAACTACACTGTAAGAGATTAAAACAAGGGGATTACATTAAACTGAAACAAGGATTAAGTATTTTTCCTAAAGGCTTTTAACACATTTTTCAAAGACCTTCTTATGAGCACAATTTGACTGATGAAAAGAATTTCTTTTGGATATAATAGACTAAATAATCACATAATTAAGCCATGTGAAGTGCAGTGCTAGTAAGCTGATGATAGTATGTTTCAGATATGTAAGAGCTCTTTCTATGAGTCAGATATTTTTTGTTAGTTTTTTCTTGTTTTGTTTCTTTTTCCCCAGTAAACTCTATAAAATCCCAAGACTGGCTTAGCAGGATTGTGTTCTGAGATCACTCTGCAGTGGTTTCATTGGGCTAGTAAAAGGGAAAGACTACTTGTGACCATTCAGAAAAGGGGAACACACACACTCCAATGTGGGGGGAACTGAGGCACAGAAGAGTGAAATTGTTTAGTGTTTTCATTATAACAGTTCCTAGGAAGCCTTGAGTAGATCAGGCCTCCTTCTGCCAGGTGGTGTGCAACCACACAGAAGATGTCTTCATCAAAAGCTTATGCTCCTGGGGAAATAAGATACCACTCGTTACTCGAGTTATTCTTGAAACCAGAAATTGAAGCTGTATCTCCCTTACCCTAGTGCTCCACAGCAATGTTCTCCCCAGAATAGCATCTGAGGAGATGTGCTCCCTCCTCCTGTGAGAAGTGCTTGCCTCAAAGTAGGAGGAGGGGAAAAATTCAGAAGGTAGCTTAGAAACATGTTAAAAGAGGAAAAAAAAAAAAGAAGGGAAAAGGGGCAAGGGAGTTGAGCAACAGCAGCATCAAAAAACAGCTTGTGAGAGTAAGTCCTTAATCCATATGGCATGTTATTACATCAAGAACTACAAAAGTACTGCTGAGTTTGCCGTGTACCACACAAATATGGAGGTTTTGCCAAGACCTGGAAAGACACTTCCTTTCTTCAGGTTTCTTACCAAGTAGGATCCTAATACTGAACCTGTGGAGTCCCAGCAATTTGAACAAGGCTGTTCATGAAATTCAGAGCAGGTGCTGATGAATAGGGGAGGAGCAGGTTGGCAGGAAAGAGGAAAAAAGTTATTGTCAATGGAAACTATTTTTTCATGTAACATCGATAATTTCCTAGAACATTTTCAAAACTGAGGGAAGGGGATTGTAACAAAACTTTCCAAATAAACCTAAAGTGTAAACAAGCTAATATGTAGGTGTGTAAAGCCTGCAGAAGTTGTATTTTAAGGGTGCATTCTAATGCCCTGACAAGAGTTAGTGCTGTAACACCCTCAGAAATCAGTGGCCAGTTATCCAGCATTTGAAAGGGTGTGACAAACCACCCTGCATGGAAAGTTCTGCTCTGATGCATCTACACAAGTAATGTATTAAATTATGCAAGCAGTACTTTTAAAAATACTGTTTTACAATTCTGCTTGAAGATAGTTGGCTAATTTGCATATAGAGCCAAAATTTGCTCTGAGTTTATTGAATTTTCCCTTTCTGTTAAGCTTTAGAGTTCATTTAGCAGTGAGAGTTTGTATAAAAGGAGTAACATCCATGTAGGCTCCCTGCACTTTAAACGATGCTCGTTTCTTTAAACCTTGTGTGCCAGCTCAGGAGCAATAATATCAAGTGACTTCAAAGGACAACTGCTCCCAACAATCCACAGTGGCTTGTATTTCAACTCGTTAACCAGCAGAGCTCACCAGACCTGTTATTTTATTTCAAGGCCTCTGCTGCTCTTTTCATGTATTGAGCTACAGTCCCAGCTCAGTGCAAATGAAAGGAGGGGGGAAAAAAAAGCAAAGTTGTGTAGAATTTGCTATGGAGGTCAATCCCTGCACATGTGTCTCCAGACATAGGCACACAGACTATTTTTAAAGTAAACCTGGAACATATGTTTCATGCAAGCAGTCAATAATAAAGCTTGATGACATGTTTTCCTTCTCTCACACCCACTTACTTGCTTCCCTCCTTTGACTGTGTCTTGTCTGAAACCAAGACTGCAGGTTCTTTGGAGAAGGATCTGTCACTGTAAATCAGCCAGACTCTGATTTGGCTGCCTACATGCTGTTTCAGAATATATGGCAATAATTATTAGGTCATTCATTTTGCATGTCAGTGGTGTTCATTACAGTAAATGTATTTGCTCCTTCTCTTCCCTCCCCGTTTAAGGCATCAAATGATACCCCTACAAAGTGCTTATTCAAACTGCCAGATCTCTTATACGTGCTAAGAACTAGAAATATATCAAATTTGACACAGAGTTTTCATTCTGATAATATTGCTTCATAGTGGGCTTCTGAAACAAGGTCAAGGCTAAAAGCTGGACTATTTGACTAATTTTGATTTTAACATAGGTGAGTGTAATTGATGTCAAGGAAGTTTCAGCTCCAGCCTTAGTTTTCCACTCCTCAACCTTCTTTTAGACTGTGAGTGGGGGGATATTTACAGCCTGAACAAAGCTTTTGCCAACATGTAAGTCAGCATAAAACAGTGCCCATTGCTGAAAGAATCAGTTCCACCTTTCCAAGGGCCTTCCACTTTTCATTTTCATCACTGTACCTTGCCATAAGCAGAAGCAATTGTGTGACTGTATGTTGAGCCACTTCAGGCTCACCTAAATTGAAGCTCATCAGTTTTTTTTCTGACCCTGGTTCACTACCTCATTCCACAAACTCCTGTATAGACACAAAAGAAAGTGCCATGCAGGGTCAGAAAAAATGTGTCCAAGGGCAGCAACAGACAGCACTTGTGTAGCAGTGCTTGATAATGTTTGTGTAAAGGATGCCTGAAACTAAGGCCTGATGCTACTCTGATTATACCTCCTGGACAAAACTCTTTGATTTTTGTAGGTATTATGCCTGAGAATGGCCTGGTGACCTCGGTCCTTGATGGTTCCTTGGAGAAGCAGTTCAGGTTTTGAATTAATAGGGCAACCTGGTACTATAGACAGATTTATATAAACAGTTGATAATGCTGGGG